>NC_056751.1:28171254-28318754 GCF_019279795.1 Protopterus annectens | reverse complement strand
GGAAAGGTGACCAGTTCTAAATAAACCAGTTTTGTGAGTATCTAAATCCAATAGGTCTGAAATAAGTTTCAGTACCCATACAGAACTATTTAGTACTGATTTTGGATGCTGAGATAACTAAACAATTGAATGTTTCAGTATCTACAAATGTATTTAGAAACTGGTTTACCAATAATATTTATTTTCTGGGAGCTGCTATCTAGTCATGTGATTAAAAACATCCCTAAGTCTCAGTTTTTGAGGCTACGGCAGATATGTGATATAGAGGAGAATTACAATTGCATAGTAAATGATCTGAGTCATAGGTTCTGGCATTGTGGTTATGATATTCAAAAGGTCTAACAGATTCAGCAAAAGGTTAATAATTTATGTATGTTCCACACAGCAGTCTACATATTATGACATCACTATATGTTTTTAGCTACATATGGAAGAAACAGTAAGAAAATATGTGATGTTATAAAGCACAACTGGTCTGTACTTTTGACCAATAATATATTATCAAGTCTTTTGTCAACAGAGTGTGCATTTATTTTAGACAAGGGGGGATATGGAGTACATATTTTTTAAGCATAAACATGAATGTAATCCCTGTTGAGAATCCTTTACACTATCTGTCATAGGTAACAGAGTCTTGGTAAATGCATCTACTTTAACTATATTTTGCAAATGGATTTTTACATCAAGAATTGTTCTAGTACATATAAGATACATATTTGTATTGAATGTGATAAGATAGGATTGCTTATATGGCATAGTGTACATGTGGGTCTTTTTACGTAGGTCAAATATCTAAGATGTTTAAGGATCACATAGCTCTACATATGAATGATATTAGATGTTAAAGAACACATAATGCACTATATAAACATCAGTTAATACATCCCTTACTGAAATTTATTTTTTTTTTTTTGGAATTGATACAGTTATACCAGGATCAGTTACTTCTAATATACATTTAAAATGGTTACTCATTTTTTAAGAAATACAAGTGCATAGTTTTAATTGGAACATTATTTTCTCCTGCACTGGATGATCTTGATTAAAATTATGTGTAATTATTTTCTTTAATTATTGTAATATTAATTTGTGATACTTATAATTTGAGAAAAACATATCTGAATTAGATATGAAGCCTTGAAAAATATTGATGAATGTTGTTTACAGTTGCAATTTCTTTCGAGACTGAATGAGAATGACTAAATAAGCTATGTGTACTTCTTTAAAACCTTATTTGTGATGGTCATCTGACATGTTTGTTTGTTTATATATATTAGTCACTTGATATACTGTACTATTCATGCTGAGGAAGTTGTGGGGATATGATAGATATATTTCTTTACTACCAAATGCTGATCCCGTAAGAGTCAAACAGCACCTATATCTTAAGCAATCGAAGTCCAAGTTATATTTGAACTCGGTTAGGGAGGAACTCTGCTTCACATAGATGGGGAGCCTGTTTCAGAGAAGGGGTAGTCTCTGGGATATGTACCTGTCTTTCCAGCAGGTCATACTTATATCACAAGCAAGGTTTAAGTATTTAGAATGGGTGATTCTTGTGCTGTTTGTTTTGTCGATATGCAGGAGGTCCATCAGAGTGGGGTTTGACAATGCCTTGTATGCCAGGCATAGATCTCCCCTCAACAGTCTGTAGGAGACAGAATACTGGGTAGAGCCTTGAGTCAGTCTGCATAGGACATGTTACTTACACTCTGCATTCTTTTTGTGAGGAACCTGTGTGGATGTTCCAATTGCTGGATATGCCTGGTTAGGTACATACCAAATGAGGCATTGTACTCAATTATAGGTCTAATATTTTGTTCCACAGCATAGTGATGAATCTAATGAATCCCTAATCTCCCAGCATGTCCTAGTAATAGCGTGTGTTCCATTTTAAGTCTGTGTATTAATAGCGTGTTGAGGTTTAAGTCTTTGAAAGGTGAAGCATATTCATCAAATCTGGGTTTGACATGTGATTGTCAATTATGGGCCTCTGATAGCGGTTGTATGTCTGAGAAAGATCATGGACTGATTCGTGATGGGCACTATTCATTTTGTGAGACCCTTCCCTTTTTTTGAGGAACTTTTTGTAGCCTCTCCAACTGCCTTTGTCCTTTTGTCAAGGAACTTTTGTGGCGGGGCATTGTAATCAGTGGTGGGTCTGATGAGTTGAGGGGAAAGTGATGACTCAATCTAGAGTCTGGCTGATGATGAGTAGGATGATAAGATGCAATGTGAAGGACTGCTAAATTGCTACATGGGTGGTGGGCAATGACGCAGGACTTCCTGGGGTCACAGCTACATGGGTGCTTCTTCTGTGCTCAGTGGATTGCCACCTATCCCCAGGTTAGGTATAACCTTGTTTTCGTTTGGATTGAGAATTATTTTTATGCATTTTGGCATTTTTTTCCGAGCGTGGCTCTGGCACCGTTTTTGCGTTTTAACTTTAGGCCGTGGCTCTCTGATGTGTGTCTGATTTCTGAGTCTACCTTGGCGTTTTCTGTCAGATGCCTTTTCTGTGTCAGCTCCCATCTGTGTTTGCTTGTACTTCATTAAAAGTAGAAGTATGATGCCAAACAGAGTGGACCCCAAACCTGAGGGACACAGAACTGAGCCCTGTAGGAGGCCTTGAGTGGGACATTAACTCTGACCTCTGCGCCAACTGTTCTGACCCTGGTCTCAGTGTCATCAGCATCTTGTTGCCCATGGGTTAATGATGTGGGCTGATGAGTTTTCAATGATACCGAGTGGAGTGATGTGTTGTATCGAAGGCCTTAAGGAGGAGTAGGCTGTATGGACTGCCTTTCCCTCATCAATGGCTGGCTTTTGGCTGTTGTTGAAAAGCAAGTTAAAAAGCATTTAAGGCATGATCTGCCTTTGACAAGCTGTTTTGATCAAACCAAAGTCTTCCCTAATTCCTATGTCTTTATAAGTCCAGTATGATCCCCTCTCCATGGCTTTGCAGATAAGGCTTGTCAAGCTAATTTTCCTCTGGTCTTGCCAGTCCCTATGTTGAAGAGCTCAGCCTCCAGTTTGGCGATATAGTTGCATCTCATCTAGTTGTGTGTGTGTTTTTGGAGGGAGGAAAGGGTTGTCTGTGTTACTACCACCAAAAAGGAGGGAGCAAACTCTGCAACTCTGAAACTAAACTAAAGAAACAGGAAAAACAAGAGATATTTTTTTCTTTTTTTTCTTGAATGCCGAATACAGTGGAACAATGACTTCTTTGGACCTAGATGCCATACCTTTGTTTATAAGTTGTTTCTTTTCTGTATAGTACTTTTTCCTCCTCTGGACTCCACTGAGAAGGTATCTTCCCAGATGGAAATTTCTGTTTAACAAATATAAATAAATAACAAAATAAGTGTGAACACACTCAGAGCTGTAGCAAGTGAATTTTTGCACCTTGGTGACACACCCATTTGACCCCTCTTGACTTAAAAAAAAACAAGACAGTTTGACAGACAATTTATAAGCTGCCAATTAAGTGACTATAACTGCCAGCACACAGGGCAGGTGCTACTCAATCCACAATGATGGGGAGGTTAACATGCTTCCAACAGCCAAATTTAGATAGGTGAGTTGGAGAATGTATATTGAGGTAAGGCTGTAGAACAGAAAATTGCACTTGGCACTCCAGGGTACTAGCAACAATGACAATGGAAGTGCTATTCAAGATGCACATGTATTCTGCTATGTTTATTACAGATCATGCAAAGCTGCATCTAGCATAGGCTGACAAAGACACCATTGGAAGGGGTGATAAACATAAAAAAGGCAAAGAAACACTGATGGAGTCACCAAAATCATTCACAACATCTGCTGCATTATCCAGCTAGACATGCAGTGATGATGTTTACTGTATTATAACAGATAGGGACATGAGGACAAGAGCTGAAGCAGACTGTG
Source organism: Protopterus annectens (assembly GCF_019279795.1). Classification (NCBI taxonomy): domain Eukaryota; kingdom Metazoa; phylum Chordata; order Ceratodontiformes; family Protopteridae; genus Protopterus; species Protopterus annectens. The sequence continues at coordinate 28,314,845 of NC_056751.1, read as the reverse complement.
TCACATGCTAAGGCATTCGATAGTGTGTGCCATATGGGTCAAGCCCATGCACAAAGTGAAGGGCATGCAGTGGTACAGTCTATATCCTTCCTAGTTTCATAAGTTCATAGGTGTATGCTAGCTAACCAACAACAGGGGCCTTTTTAAGAAAAGATATGCAACCCAAATGTATCCAACAAATTTGGTACCCTAAGGTTATTATTGTAAGGCTAGGGCCCAGGTGGTTAAGCATTTACAGACTGCCTCTGTCCATTAGAGACATAATGCCTGACCGGGGGTGTATGTCTGATTCCCCATTCACTTTTACAAGTTAAGCTTGAATTGGGTTAGGAAAGAACTCTGCTTCATATGAATGGAAAGCTTGTTCTAGAGAAGGCATAGTCTTTGAGACACATATCTGTCTCTTCAACATATCTTGTTTATTTTGCTGGCTGGATAATTCTGATGATATTTTGTTTTGCAGATATGCAGAAGGTCCATCGGGGTGTGTTCTGAGGATGCATTGTAGGCCAGGCATAGATCACTCCCTAACAGCCTATGGGAGACAAAGTACAGGGATATAGCTTTGTGGTGACTGATGCAGGACATGTTGCTAATGCCCTGTATTCTGTTTGTGATGAATTTCTGTGGATATTCCAGTTGTTGCATGTTCCTGGTCAGGTACATACTGAATAAAATAAAACTGCAGCCCAAAGCTCAAAATGAAGGTACATGCTGAAGATGGAGTTGTACACAATGATTGGTCTGATGAGGGCCAAATAAAGTATAATGATGACTTCCTTAGATCTAGATGTCATACCTTTACTTATAAGTTGCACAACATAGAATAATTTATATTCTTACTGTCTATGTGCATTCCCAAATCCCTCACTACTGGGTCTACTCTTAGGGTTGTGTTATCAACATGGAAGTTTCCACAGGTACCTGACTTCATAAAGGATATTATTATGCATTCCTTAGTGCTGAGCTTTCAACCATGGCTCTGGCACCAGTTATTTGTCTGTATCAGCCCTTTTTGGTGGATATTAGTGTCTTCAGGGAAATTCTATGACTGCACCTAGTTTGCAATCATGTGCAAACTTGGTCAGCCAGATGCCCTTGATGTTGGCCTTGACTTAAGAGAAGTTGATGCCAAAAAAGAGGGGAACCAGCACAGAGCCCTGGGGGTTTCCACTAGTGCCCAGCCTCATTGTGGAGGTGGACTCCCCTGTCTAAGTTTTAGGTTTCTATGTGTGAGCCTGCTGGCTATCCAGCAGGAGACAGTGGGGTTTATATCTAATTTCTTGAGTTTGTCTCAATGTCTAAGTGAGGTATTGTGTCATATGCCTTGGCCAGGACAAGGTAGGCAATATGCACCATTTTGCCCTCTTCCATTGCTTTGATGAATACAGCCACAGGTTTTAGTAGGCATAGCCTGCCTTTAACAGAACTAAACTGGGTTGGATCCTGTTTCTGAAGGTGTCCTGTGTCATTGTTAATCATTTCCATGATAATTCTTTCTGTGGGTATGCATATGAGACTAGTCAGACTCATGGGTTGGAAGTTACTGGGGTCTGTAGGTCACCCATCTTTACGCAGAGGGATGGCGGTTGTAGTTCTCCATGCAAGTGGCATGAAGCTTGTCTGGATGCTACTGTTAAAAAGGAATTTTAGTGGTCCTGATAGGTCATGTTTCATGCTATTTAGGAGGCATCCTGCGGTATTATTGGGCCCATCAGTGTTGTGTTCTTGGCCTTGAAGAGTACATTGAGGATTTTTCCCTAGTGAGAGTTGGGAGACTTATATTGAATGATATACCACAACAGCATTCACTGTATTACTTCTGATATCACCATACCAGGTGTGTGTGTGTGTGTGTGTGTGTGTGTGTGTGTGTGTGTGTGTGTGTGTGTGTGTGTGTGTGTGTGTGTGTGTTTGTGTATGCGTGTGTGTGTGTGCGTCTTCACACGGGCATAGAATTTTGCATCAGCTATTTTTGCAGTACACTGTTTTCTGCCATGTATGGTACTGCAAACTTCTGTAACATTCTAGAATTACACACAGTATGATCACATTTAATTTTCATTGCAGGTTCTTTATTGTCATACTGCAATGTTTTTCTTGATTATTTGCACTGACTTGCTGTATCTTGAGATAGTACTAATGTATCGTGTTTTATTTTTTTGTATTTTTTTTTCAAAAATATAGCTTTATTAAACAGATTTATGGTAAACCTCCACAAAGCAACACCACATGGGGGTTGACATAATGGTTAAGGTGTTTACCTCACAGTCACAAAGTACAGCATTTGATTCTCACTTTTGAAGAGAATTGGCTAAACTTAAAATAGCCTACAAGGACAGCTAGTATAGTACTAACCCATTAACACAGACTCCACAGTATTCATATCAATAACTTTTACTTAGCTCACATTTCCATTTTTGCCTAAATTAAAAATGAAACAAGCCCCACACAGTTCTTATACGCTTACCATGTCAATTATACTAACAGTAGAACAACATAAGAATAATACCCCCAATAGCACAAGCAGACATATGTCATCATGGATATTTTATTTTAACAATTTAACATCCCCATGTAACATTAAAAGTGACATATAATTTCTGTCATATATTACACTCATTTTTCTGACTTATAGGTTGTCACGGCTGTCCCACTCGTAGCCATTGTCTGGGTACCCTAACAATGCCTTGTATTTTCTTCCTGGTTTGGCTCACCCTGTATGTGACACTTTTCTTGGCTTGAAATATAAGGTCTATCTGTCCTTACTCAAGTGTTGTAAATGAAAAGCCTAATTGCACTGCCTTTAAGAAGATTGTCCTTCAGTCCCAGTAGTTTTGATCATCTACTCCACTCAGAATCCGTTTTGGCACATCTGGAAAAGGATTTTATATATTGAGAATGTCATTGTTCTGGAGGTGCTTTCCATGTTCTGAAAGTAAAACTTAAGAATTACAGGCATATTACTCTCATCCATATCAAAGAATTCCTGTATATCAGGTAACTTAAAGGTAAATATACCCAGTAACCAAAGCGAGGCATCTTTGCCGTTTGGTTAGCTGTGTTCTCCTTACCCATTATATTGCTTAAGTTACTATCTCCCACATGTTTCTAGAGAATATAAGCTCCAAATGATATGTAAGAATCAGTTTTTAGTGTCTGGCATTACCAGCAAGCTGAAGTGTCAAACCAACCATGCTGAAATAGCATAAGAGGGGCATGCTGCTACATATAGATTAGTTTTTATGTTTTAAAGCACAAAGTTTGGGATATTCTTAAGGGTGTGCACTTTATTATCTTATTCTATGATTTCATATTCAAAAGCATATGTAGCATTTTCCTCCAATTCTCTATGACCATGTCTAAAAATGTAACTTTGGCAATGTCCTTATCCTTATAAAACAATTTATTTTCAATCTCCCTCTATAATACTCACTGCTAATTGACCACTTCTTCAAACACCCAAGTATTTAGTCCTTTTCCATCTTATCTTGATGTTTATGAACTTGCAGTACCTCCTTCAGTTGTACATACTGCTACCACCTAAACTCATGGTTTGAGATACTATATATCAGAACATTATAACCCTGCATTGTATTGTTCTTTAAATCCCATGTTTCCATTACAAAAGTTTCCGCATTAACTGCCCACCTTGTACAAAAAATTGACTTTATCAATTTCCCATATGCATTTTCAGTAGAATCTCTGTCTCTGTCTATTGCCATATCACAGCCATTCTGCCAGTCCCCCCAGATCCAAAACCCTAGTATTTCTTGGTCTTTTACAACTGCTCAACATTTTTTTATATATAACATTTTCCAACTGCACCCATAATGACTTGGGATGCAACTGTTCTCCAAAATATTGACATTTTGCTACTGTTTCATAATATCTTTAAAAGTCTGGGAGGCTTACACCTGCTAACTTTGATGGGAAGCTTAACTTTTTTCTTTATATCATAGTATGGGGGATATCCTTTAAAAGTGGACGAGTGGATGGGAGATCGTAGATTTACCCCGGGGGGTCATCTCTGTGTCACTACTAGACAGAGGCACAGTAAACTAACCCTAAATGGGCATAGTATTCTCATCCCAAGGGATGGCGAAAGCCACACACACTCTGGCTAGGCTTATAAATGCCCTAGGGCAGATAGCCTAGTACGAACCTATGAACCTATGAAGTGATAACCACCAAAACAAACACGAGTAAAACTGGAAAAACAACAGGCAAATCCACAAATTGAGAAACAAATTTAATTCTCTGATGTCTTGGCCGTAGCCTTCAAGGAGTAAAAAACTCATAAACACAAGCACATTATATATGATACATATCAATTAGTAAAACAATTATACAATAAATCAATTAAATATAAAACAATCATTACATCAAATAAGTACTCTCCAATTTAATTCTTCATTAAGATCATTTGGATGTATAGTATTAAATTTCAAAATGTAAATAGCTTCTATACGTAATAAAACTTGTTTAATATTCAAACTATCATGCCAGGAACAATTTATTTTTTTCTAAAACTGTACCTTGCAAACCCTCATTTCTACTATTATGAAAATTCCTAAAATGTACAGCTACAGAGCTTTCTTCCTTGTTATTAATAATGTCCCTCGCATGTTCCATAAGCCTGAGCTTAAAAGCCCTTTTAGTTTCCCCAATGTAAAATTTATTACATGGGCATTTAAGGGCATATATCACCCCCTCAGAATTACAACTAAAATTATTACATACATTAAAACTAACATTATTAATGTAAGAAAAGCTAGTAACTAACTATAAAACTACAAGCCTTATATTTCCCACACTTATGCGTACCACTTATTAGTAAACTACGATGTATATGAGCAATAGGCATAACAAATCTACTTTTTACTAAAAAGTCCTTTATATTCCTACCTCTTTTATAAGAAAATTTTAATTTGGCATTTAACCAGGATGACACATTATTCAGATAATTAAAAAAATTCCAATAATGGTTAACTAACTTAACCAATTCAACACTAAAACAACCATAAGTTGTAACAAAATATAAATCATCCTTTTGCTCATTAATTTTATCATTATATTCAACTGGATGCCTAATATACAACTTATTAACAACGTTTTTACATCTATGTCCAGAAAACTTCATATAGCTATTTTGAATTACTTCTTCATTGTAACCCCTCTGACAAAACATGTTCATCAATAAGTTCAATTCCTTGTTGAACACATCTTCATTATTACATAATCTGGAAATTCGAACAATTTCCCCATACGGCAAAGCTTCCAAAATATTGGGGGGATGGCAAGTAGTGCCATGAACGTATTGTACACCCCCATCAAATTTTCTATTAACAGATGTAACTAAACTTCTTCCATCAGCAATATTCAAAATAATGTCAAGAAAAGGAATGGATGTACCTTCTTTGAGCCCATCAAACTCTAAAGAAAATCTGTTTTTATGTAAATCTGAAATAAAATTATCTATCAAAACTTCACCATCTTCCATCAAAAAAATCAAGTCATCCACAAACCTATAATACTTGATGACATGTTTGTGAAAAAAATTACTTCTATACAAAACTTCTGACTCAAAAAGGCCCATGGCAAGATTTGCATACATTGGGGCAAAAGCTGCCCCCATGGCTGTGCCCTGTTTTTGTCGATACAAACAATCATTAAACTCAAAAAAATTATGAGTCAAAGAAAAATAAATGAGCTCTAAAATGTATTCAGAGGCAGGGTGTTCTCCTAAAAAGAATCTCAAAGCCTCCATACCAAATTGATGACTAATATTAGTACAGAGGCTTTTAACATCAACTGTAACCCAGTACATACGTTCATTCCACTTAACATCTTTAATCTTTTCTAAAAAATCAAAACCATCAGTAATATATGATGGTAAAGTTTTTACTTTAGTTAATAAAAAATTATGCAGGAAAATACCTAAATTATGTAAAAAATAATTACAACCAGAGACAATAGGTCTCCCTGGTGGTGTTCTCAATTTTTTATGTATTTTAGGGAGACAATAGAAGGTAGCCATTTTGCATCCTTCTATACTAAATTTATTCTTTAAATCTGATTGTGAAAAGTATCCTAACCTCTCACCCTTCTTGAGTAACTCATTATATTCCCTTAGGGCAGTACTATACAAGTTTTCTTCTACCTTTTCATAAATATCATGATTATCTAAATGGTCATTACACATTTTAAGATATTGAGAATAATGCATGATAACAAGTTTATTACCCTTGTCAGATGGTTTAAAAATAATTTCATCCTTTCTACTCAACGATAACAAAGCTTTCCATTCTTTAGAACACAGATTGTATTGTATATTAGCTCTATATTTCATATATTCCTTAAAAGCAGATTCAATAGAAAAATTTAGCAAATTGACCAAATGTACAACCTCATTATTTAAAACAGGGGGTACAAAACGGCTAACCGATTTAACACATTGAGTATCAAATCTATAATATGCATCATACACATCATCCGATGTGCACGAATAAAAACTATCCACAGATGTATCTAAACTATCCACAGAAGACACTGGACTTAAATGTTCCTTTAAACTACAAAAAAAACTTTTTAAATGAAGTTTTCTGCCAAATCTATATACATCACTTTTCATGTCATATACACGTGGAATCACAGTTGGAATAAATTTCAGTCCCCGATTAAGAACAGCAAATTCTGTATCTGCAAAAGAATGTCCCGATAAATTAACAACATAATCCTGTATAGGAGGTAAAAAAGGAAAATTGTCACCATTTACCTCTTTTATGTCCCCCCTGTGCAAATTGTTCTCTTTGTGGAAGGCCATGCATTTCACGTTGGCATTTCCTCCCCTGTAGACCTCCACTTGAGCTCTTGGTCTCTCCACGAAAAGTTTGATGAAATCTATCGGCTTGTTGCGGCACTGGTAATACAGGAAATTCTGCATGGGAATTATCCATCTCTTCATAGGAAGTATAACCGCCCTCAGATGCTGAATGCGAGGAATTATAAGAACCCTCACTTTTAGAATCTTTATGAAACTGCACCTGCTTACGTGGCTTCCTGCGATTGGCTCTCGACAAGAAAGACTTATTATTCTCATAGTCCCGTATATCTCTTAGTAATTTCACCTTCTTTCTTTCCACTAACAAAGTCTCATGATCTTTAAGTTTTGCATTCATATTACTAAGAAAGTCATCCATAATAGAAGCAGAAGTACATACTGTAAGATTTTCACATAGTTTTTTTATCTCCAGGCTTAATTCTTTTTGTTTAATTTTATCCCACTCAATCAATATGCATACCCATTCGGAAACACATTTGTGAGCCGCTGCAACCCAACGCTTATGAAAAGCCACGTCTGAATCTTTCTGCAAATCAGAAGGGGTAGTTGGGTCTTTGTAAACTCTAAGCCCCCTCGGTGTTATGTCCAACTCAACATATTTTTGTAAACCACAAATGTTAAAAAATGTAGCAGTCTCTTTCCACATATTTTTCTCCAATTCATCAAACAGAGACTTACTTTCAATACTAATAGATGCCGGTAACTTGTGTCCCATGTTATTAAAGGGAACATGTTTTGTCAGAGGGGTTACAATGAAGAAGTAATTCAAAATAGCTATATGAAGTTTTCTGGACATAGATGTAAAAAAGTTGTTAATAAGTTGTATATTAGGCATCCAGTTGAATATAATGATAAAATTAATGAGCAAAAGGATGATTTATATTTTGTTACAACTTATGGTTGTTTTAGTGTTGAATTGGTTAAGTTAGTCAACCATTATTGGAATTTTTTTAATTATCTGAATAATGTGTCATCCTGGTTAAATGCCAAATTAAAATTTTCTTATAAATGAGGTAGGAATATAAAGGACTTTTTACTAAAAAGTAGATTTGTTATGCCTATTGCTCATATACATCGTAGTTTACTAATAAGTGGTACGCATAAGTGTGGGAAATGTAAGGCTTGTAGTTTTATAGTTACTAGCTTTCCTTACATTAATAATGTTAGTTTTAATGTATGTAATAATTTTAGTTGTAATTCTGAGGGGGTGATATATGCCCTTAAATGCCCATGTAATAAATTTTACATTGGGGAAACTAAAAGGGCTTTTAAGCGCAGGCTTATGGAACATGCGAGGGACATTATTAATAACAAGGAAGAAAGCTCTGTGGCTGTACATTTTAGGAATTTTCATAATAGTAGAAATGAGGGTTTGCAAGGTACAGTTTTAGAAAAAATAAATTGTTCCTGGCATGATAGTTTGAATATTAAACAAGTTTTATTACGTAAAGAAGCTATTTACATTTTGAAATTTAATACTATGTATCCAAATGGTCTTAATGAAGAATTAAATTGGAGAGTACTCATTTGATGTAATGATTGTTTTATATTTAATTGATTTATTGTTTAATTGTTTTTCTAATTGATATGTATCATATATAATGTACTTGTGTTTATGAGTTTTTTACTCCTTGAAGGCTACGGCCGAGACATCAGAGAATTAAATTTGTTTCTCAAGTTGTGGATTTGCCAGTTGTTTTTCCAGATATCCTTTAAAAGGTCTGCCAAAAAGCCTAGGGTTTATATATCCTGATTTATGAAAGTGCAGAATATGTCTTGACAGTAAAAGAACTTTGAGAAGGATATACATTTTTATTATTTGCATTTTAGTGAAAAGGAGGGATTTATTTGTCTCCCAACTCCAAATTTTGCCCCTTGATTCCTTATACAGTGGCTTAGTTTTTGCTTCTATTAATTTGGTTGGATTATATGCCATGGTTATTCCAAAATATATAAATGTGGTCACTGTCTTTTCCTTTCACCTCTTCTGATGTCTCATGTTCAAATTTCCCTTCTTTACATTTTATGTTCATTCATTTCTAATATAGTGTTATTTTTAAGCTTGTGAAAAACTTCAGGGCAATGTTGAGGTTCTTCTCAGGATGAGTAAGCCAAAGTACAAAGCCATCTGCAAACCTGGTTGAAATTATGAGTCCCCCATGTCGCACATGTATTCCTAGATGTGAAATATGTTTATAAAATATTGTGTAAGCAATTCTGTGGCTATGAAAAATAATAAGAAGATAGAGGATATCCTTGTCTCATACCCCTGGTTTTTGTCTGTTATCTTGGATAGCTGGCCATTTTTAGAAACTAAAGATTAATAAACGTTGCTGGAATGTTCATTGCATCCAACAACTGCCAAATAAAGGGCCATTTTAATGAATCAAATGCCTTCTTAAAATCGACTTGTACAGCACCAGCAACCTGTCCTTTGATGCCATTATTACCATTTTCCTCACTCTCGCCCATAGGTAGTAGGCGATACATTTTGTCCAGTAAAACGTTTATATATCTACCATTTTTCATCAATTATCCAATAATACACATTTCTAAGAAGCTTTTTTCATGATTAATTTCTATTAACCTGTTTATTTCTACATTCTTGGTTTTCATGCTTAGTTTATAATTGCATTAATCTTCTTTCCATCTCCCTTATACTTACCAGTCTAATAATTCTCGTTTACCTTGTCAGAGCTTGAGGAAAGTGTCAGTCACATCATGCCTTCTCCATACGGCGGGGTATCCCTGCATGTTTTTAGTCTCAGTCACATGATACCCTGTCCATATGGCAGGGTATTCTTGTATGTTTTTATTCTCACTCACATCATGCCTTCTCCATACAGCAGGGTATCCATGTATGTTTTTGTCTCAGTTTCATCCTTTCTACAGCTTGCATATAGCTCAGTAGTAATGAGTCAAATCACTGGTTAACTGGTGCAGTCAGTCATTTACTTTTAGCTATTTTAAAACTAGCCACTGACTGGTCTGACAATATGGTTAGGAAAATATTAATTTGCTCTACATCCTTAAAGCATGATCTAGCAAACAGCCATAAGTCAATATGACTAGCAACTCCACACTTTGAGCCTAAATATGTATATTTTTTTTCCACGGGATTTACCATTCACCATCCAGTCACTAAACCAAAATCATCCATAACAATTCCAGTAGCTTTTTTGTTCTTGCTCCTATCTGCATGTATGCTGTTTAATACTAGGTCTACTATTATGTTGAACTCTCCCCAATAATCATTTCTTCTACACTTGCTCTATTTGCATTAATTGCCTTATGAAATTTAGTAAAAGGGGTACTATCACCTTCATTCAAGCCATAAAAGTTCCCAGTCATGAGCTGTTGAATAGCTGCTCCCACCAGTATAATTGCCCACCTACCTTACTGACTTGTCACATCCTTTATCTTGGACCATCCCAAGGACCTATGTATGAGGGTGGCCACTTCTTTATAGCAGATGTACAGCAACTGGTACCAACCCATTCAGAATTATTACACACTGGGTACATTAAATATATCTATCCTTCCATGCTGCAGAAAGCTGCAGTAATTCTGTATCTCCAAGTGAATAATTCCAGTCTGTTAAATAACTTCCTATTATTGTCATTTTTGAGGCTCTGTTAATTTATACACATTCTTCTGGAGAGCAATGACCACAATATATGAATTAGCAGTGGAAAACTATCTATGTCTGATGAACCCACAGTTTAATAGTTCTTAATTCTGGGTGTTTGTGTCCATTTATCTAATTCTGAAGTAGCTCAAGAACAACCTTTTGTTTTAATGTGTTTACAGTTTTTGTCATATTTTTCTGTCACTGGTGTAATGTAGGGATCTATATTAAATCAGCGAACACTTAAAAAAGTGAATCATTTAAGTATCATTTAAGTGAAAGCTTATAATCCTGAACACTTAGAACAGCAATTTTTTTCCCAGGGAAAAAAATTGCTGTTCCAAAAAAAAAAAAAACTTTAAAACATTACATAAACTGGGAGGCTTTGCCCCCAACAACCCCCGATGTGGGGGGCTGTGCCCACCACACACCCATATATCAACTCTGAGATTGCACTACAGTGATGAAAATGGCAAAATAACAAAGGCGGCCAAGCAATTTTTTTTCCCAGGCAAAGAATTTGCTTATATGCCGTTTCGGTATTTTGCCGTTTCATACTTTCAAGTTTGATCAAGACGCATTCAAATGAATGCGTCTTCGATCATATAATAGGGAACCGTAATGGGGATACCATTTTCAGAACACGTGCTCTAAGATTTTACATGACTGGATGAAAGCATTTGCCTCTCTGTAGAATGAGATTGTACAATGTAGCATAACAGCTTATGTCTGAGTGTTGCAGCTAAGTTTGGTCTGTGCTCCATAGCAAGTAGTCTGGTTGCTGAACAGGTCATGAGAATATAAGAAACAAGGCATTAATGAAAAATCCATTTTAACATTATTGAGTCTTCAATCCAGATCCACTGTTATTGTTTGCAAGTATTTTAATTAATGTGGGATTAAACTGTATTAAAACATCTAATCACACAAAATATCACACACTCAGAATGGTGACATTTGAAATTTCACACTACATTCTTCTGAAAGGAAAAAGAGGGAAAAGTAACATACCTTCTTCCTCTTCTCCAAGTCAAGCAAACCGAAGCAAAAGCACACAATGTGCAGCAAATCCTGAAGCATTATCCACACAAGCCCAGTGGTCTTTCTGTATTGATATTCATATTAGATAGTAGAGTTGTCAATGTAACTGTGGAGGAATGTCTCCATTTTATACAAATTAACAAATTTTGTTTATTTGTTTAGTTATTTACTGCCAGTTGTTTACTGGGAGAGTCAGAATAGACTTACAGTCCCATTTTTATCAGAGGCCTGGGGAGAAATGTTCCTTGAATAAAACATTACAGTAGCACAGCTGAACTGAGTACGGTAAGACAAAAAATTACAATAGCACATTTGAATTTATATAGTAAAAGGAAAACCTTTACATATTTGCAGACATTTCTATTTTTTGGTTAATATGATACATTTTTAGGTTCATGTGATACTGGAAATATTTGGGAATGTTACATAGCAAAAGTACAAAGATAGCTATATACTGCACTAAAATGAGTATAAACAGATTTTGAAAAAAGAGTGATATAACTGGATATAAGATTACAGGAGAAAGTCTGATCACAAAACCCCAGTGCATACACGATCAAAGTTCATTGGAAGCAGTTTCCGCAGAAGGAAATGTAAATGAAGAATAAAAAATATTGCATACTCATTATATGGCAGGAGGAAGTTGTACATACACTCTGGTGGAGTGTGCATATGTGTGCGTGTATGTGCATATGTGTGTGTGCATGCATGTACAATGCTGAGGACTGCATACCCACTGCTGGTGAGATAAACAACTCTGATTTCACCCTGACTCACAAAATATATGGTCGTAAATACTAGCATAACTATGCTTTTGCAATTGTACAGCACAGGTGCATGAAGCAAAAATTGGGCGTACTGCTTCTATAATGAGACTTAGTGAGCTACTATGAAGGTCATGTATACTAAAGTGTGCTGGACTAGATATATCTGTAATACATGCAGGTCAGAGTACTTCAGAATCACAGTGAAGCATATTCTGTCTACCATGCATCGTCCTGCATACTTTTGTAAGCATTATAGGACACTGCAATTGGACAACACTGTTCTTTATCAGTATCAGCAATGGAGATCTCCACCAGTATCAGCAGAGTAATACTAATATCAACACACTGTCCTGGGGCAGTGCTGCTCCTTACCAGTACTGGCACACTCCAATTGGACAATGCTTTTCTTTACTTAAGGCACAGCAAACAGTCAGATCAACCATGTGCAAATACCATGCTGTTACTGTTCCATTTTATAGCATAGCTCCATATGCATGCCTTGGCAAGACAACCATACTGACAATACAATGCAGGTCTACCTGACGTTCGCAACATATTATATTGTCCTAGTGCCATACTGCAATCTTAACTATGCTATCAGGGCAACATCAAGTATTTTGTGGCAATCAGTGTACAGGACAATGCTGCTTAACTGACAGGATAGCATTCCCGGCCTTACCATACAGTATAGTACAATTATACAGAACACCAGGTGCACTTACTGCCTTGTTAACAGAGCCTCACAGCCAAGCATGCTCAATTCTCTGTGGTACTAATTATTAATGCAGATAAAGGGGGAGCTGTGTTTTCTGAGATATACTCTGAGGAAGCTTTAACACAACTAATAAATCCCCATTTTTACCACATGTTCTCTTTGGAACCGGTATCCAGTTTTGAATAACAAATTTTATTTTTATTTATTTATTCTTTGATAACCAGGTTAGTCCCAAAAGGCTAGTGGCCTCTTTTCAGGGGAGACCCAAGGTGGTATTTATACTACTAGGGGAAATTTGGCCAGGGCAACTAGAAACATCTACTATTTTCGCCTTGGAATTGCTAGATGGTGCCAGAAAGCTGTTACAACAGCAAGAAAGAGGTTAGAAGAAGCAGCAGCATGGAGGGGGAGAGAGTTTTCAGGTAGAAAATGAGAATTTGGAGAACATTTTGTTTGATATGAACAATCATAATGCAGATAAAGATCATGGCGGATGATACAAATAAGAAGCATTTATTTGTCTCAACAGAAAATGAAGTTAAGTGAGTCCATTGGAGTAGTACAGATAACAAAACTCATGTCAGAAGAGCTTACAGATGATGTTTTGCTGAAAATAATCAAGCAGGATGATCCTGCTGACAGTTCTGCTGTTTCGTGGGGTGAGGTGGCATAGAATTTTTTCAGACATGCTGAATACGGTAATGTGGAGAAGGAACCTGATGATATGGCAGCAGAGAATGCAGCAGTTAAAACGTATGCAGTAGTGACAGAAAGTAAAAGGGGAGAGCAGCAACAAGCTGAGAAGGAAGCCCGTTTTGTGGCAGCAGAGAATGCAGCAGGAGAACAGCAACAAACTGTAAGAAAATTGTTTTTAAAAAGGAGAAGGCCAACTGTGAGAATAAGAACACAAACATAATACTGTAATAGATATTAGATATGGGACAATTTGGTAACTGTTGTGGGATTTAAAGCTTAAGAAATTTGGTCTTTTATACACATAGGGACAGAAACATTTTGTAACTTAAAACTTGAATCTGAGGGACTGATGATGAAATTTCTGTAATAATTATTGGTTGTCTGCTAGTAATTTAAATGTTAAAAATAAATATTACTTTGCAGTTTAAAACCGATGAACTAGAAGATGTTAAACAATGCATGCAGAGTTTGTGTGAGACTGCTGATAATATTGTGAAAGTTTGAGATGAGAGAAACTTAATGAATTGAGAATGGAGGTTGGAAGCTGTTTTGAGGTATGAAAACATACAGTAAAATAAGTATTATTTCATTGGCTGGTCATAGAGGGACAATAAGATATGCTGGCCAGCCTAAATCGTATTTCTTTTGCGGGGTCTTTTCTAATTTAATTAATTATTGTGATAAGATAAAATGTAACCAGTGCAAGGAGAAAGGACATACAGCAAGTAGGTATGTGACTGAATGCAGGCTATGTGAAAAAATGAACATTTGTTGATGGATTGTCAAAAGCAAAGAGTAACTGATAAAAAAAGAAAGAAAAGGGAAGAAAACATACACGAGGAAGGATAACAAAAGGCTGCAGGAGAGGGTGAACTAAGTGAAGAAGAAAGTGTAGAAAAATAAAAATATATGGAAGGAGAAAATGAGGAAAGAGTTTACATACAAGAAGAAAGTTCAGGAGAAAGGATTGACTCTAACAATTTGTTTGAAGCTCTAGTCAGTGAAAAGTCTGATTCTGATTCTGAAGATCAAGACTATTTGTACAAAAATCCAGGAAAAATTCCATACATTTAAGAGTAAAATAAGAAAACGAAAATTAAAACATATTTCCCTTAAACTTAAAAAGAAGGAAACACAATGATTTTAAAGTGTTTTCAGTAAATGTGAACAGTATTATTAACATAATAATATGGATAGGGATACTGGAATGGTGTGCTAAATATGATGTGGCTGTCATTACATTAGATTCCTGACAAGTGAAGAAAGACTCAAACTGTAACAGTGTGGGGTAGAAATATAATATGGAACTTAGGAAGTGAAAGTTGTTCTGGAGTGGCCGTGTTGTGTAAAGAAATAGTGAAAATACTAGATGGAACATTGGTAAGTATGGGAAGGTTAACTCTTGCGGATATGAGGTGAAGAGAACATGTTTATAGCATTATAGCATTGCATGCATATATAACTAGCAAGGAAAGAGATAATCTGTTTCATCAAATATTAGAATACGTGGTAGTTAATGTGATGAAAGGAAGTACTGAGAGTATAGCTAGCTGGAATTTTGTGAATAATTATATGTCATTTGTGAATATCAAATTGATTCATACAAGATGCTGGTGTTACAAATGTATTAGAACTGCATGTCAAGTGTATATCAAACTGATTTGTACAGACATTTGTGTTGAAAAGGTATTTGCAAAGTGCTTGTGTTTGAAATGTATGCACAGTGTGCCTTACTGGAGAGAACAGAAATGTGCATGCACTATTGTAACTCTCTAAATGTATATATTTTAACAGAGGAAACTGGAGGGTTAACCTCAGTCCAGAAAACTTTAGAAAAATATCTGAAATGAAATCACATCATAGTCTAGGCCATAATGATGCTATCTCACAGGTTTCAAGGCAGCCAGAGACACAACATCTGTTATAGAAAGCTTTAAGTATGTACTAGGAAGCTTTCTGTATTGTCTTTATGTGAACTAGTTGTCACTCATGAAGAGTGGAAGTGTTTAATTGTTTTATGACTTCTAGCACCTGCCAAAGATCGGAGCAAGAGACCTTGTGTGTGCATTTTTATAGGTAGGTGCTAAGTCCTGCTAGCTTCCAGCAATGGGGGGTTTGCATGGGAACTAGGAATCAAATGGCAAAAAGTGATGTCTATCTGCAAGCTATCCTAGCAGTAATATTTTAGATATTATTTTGAGAAGTCTCTTAGAGAGACAGACCATTCTGTATTCTATCTTGGGCCTGACAACAACAGCAAGGACCATTCACCACATCATCTGTCTTCCTCTATTAAGTAAGTTATTAGGGTATAGTAACTTTGTTAGACACAGTCAGAAATATAGTGAAGCTTAGTTTCAATATTGTTTTTCTTTATCTGTCTGAGCCTATCCTGCAATGTTATTTTAAATATTTCCTGTGGTTTTGAACTCTGATGTCACTGTGAATATATACTTAGTATTTTCTTTTTCTTTTATTATTTATTATTAAATATATTTAAACCTTTCATTGTGGCTGATTTTTGTAGAGATATTTAAGTGCTTTGAGTACTTGCATATTTATTTGGTGACACTGTGTGGGCCACTCCTAATAGCCTTGCTCTTCATCAAACTACCATTTGTACTAATATTAATTTCACTCATTATATTGGATACCCTTGGAAGAGCCTTAAGGTAGCTGGCAGGAGTGTTTGGTGGCAATCATAAATACCTTATAGTCTGGGCAGAAGGGAGCATATGAAGTAAATGGGGCCAGCCTTTCCCACGTGTGTGTGTGTGTGTGTGTGTGTGTGTGTGTGTGTGTGTGTGTGTGTGTGTGTGTGTGTGTGTGTGTGTGTGTGTGTGTGTGTGTGTGTGTGTGTGTGTGTGTGTGTGTGTGTGTGTGTGTGTTTAAATCAAATCTCAAAGAGTATGTGTAAGCTACTTGGGCAGGTACATAAAGCACTGTTTGGGACAGAGAGGGTGCTGGAGGCCTTGGCTTGGGCACTCAGCTGAGATTTGAACTCTATAGCTTTGCCAGTGGGGAGTCTTACTGAGGATCTGGAGAGGGAGGGAGAAACTAGCAAACCAGTCCCAGACTGACTGTTCTGTATGTGTGCTCTTACGGGAAATTGCACTTGATGCAGAGAGCCACACCGGGAAATACTGTATGTGTACCTGTTACCCTTCCACTGAACCTCCCCCACAGGTGTCATGGTGAGAACTGAGGCTCCTTGATTACTGGTACAGTGGTGGGTTGTCACAGTTAACATGAAATTATAATAGCAAAGGACATTAATTGTGATTTAAGGTCAAGATTTAAAAAGAAAGGGCAAGATGTAAAAATACACAAAGTGACCACATTTGAAAAGTTAGCTGTGTGGAACAAAAGTCAGTGGACTTATAGAAGGGGAACACTTGGATCTGAAATTAATAATTTTGTATTACAGGATGGCAGCAGTTTTAACTGGTGTTTCAAATGGTATATATTAAAATAAGAAAGAGCATAAAAATAATAAATGATAAATCAATGAGTGAAATTTGAAGTGGGAAGTATTTCAGTTATTGAAGGATCATATAACCATGAAGGTCTTCTTTAAAACTGGTCTGAGTGATGTATCGAATTTAAAAATAAGTAGAAAAGTATTTGTTTCACTGGCAGGATTATGTAAAAAAGGAAGAGAAAGTAAAGAATGGGAAAATTTATAGAACTGTTATTACAGAATTTAGAGACTAGCACTAGAGTGTATTATGATATAGAAAAAGAAACAAACAAAAAAGGAGATAAAAAATAAAGTATTAATATTTTGGCAGAAATATTATTTGCAAAGGAGGAGGGAGGGGTGACTGCATATTTGGGTAAAATAGTAACGGAGAATATTAGTATAATTAGACAAGTGAAAAATGTAAAATGAGATGTAAAACACACTCAAGAGCAAATGATACTTATTGTAGTGTAGCATGTAGAAAATATGCATGAGTATAAGGATGGAAAATAAGAGGAAATGGAAATGAAGAAATTTCCAGCATAAGTTAAGGAAGAATTTGAAAAATAAATTACTATTAGTGAATCGGATATAGTATTTAATTAAATCATTACTGCTGAGTGTGCCTACAGGAATTTCTGCAGTTAACTCCTACTGCATCTCTAGGCATCAAATATTGCTTGTTCATATTTGCATTAATAATTCCAAAACAGTGCTACATACAAGATATCAGAATATTTTATCTTGAAGCATACATAATGGCAAACACAATTGTATTGATATTTGACCTCTGTCAATGAGTATTGTTAGAAGTGTAAGATGATAACTTGATTGTTTTAAAGGCTCAAGCCACACCCACTGGGAGATAAAGGTTCATGCTCTAAACAGCTGTATTGGAGGGAATTCGTTAAGTAAATGTTGGATTCACTATCAGGCCCAGATGGATGGAATAGGGTATGCAATGCACAAAAGCATTATGGACTGGCAAACATGATATTTTTTAAATGTACTGAATGAATGGTAGATTGAAGGTTTTGTTTATGAGGAGTTATGTAGTGGGATATTAAACTTTATATGGAAGAAAGATGAAAACAACTGAATATAATTTCTAATTGGAGACCCATCATGTTAAATAACATGGATTATAATTTTTATGAGAATGCAGAGTAGAATGGAAGGAAGGATGAGGGATATTAGGGAAAACATTATATATGCCATAAAAGGGAACGGATGTCAAGAATTATTATTGGTTGTTAGACAAATTGTGGATGATGCTATAAGTAAAAGGGAGAATATGAATTGTATGATAGGTGATATTTAGCAAGGCATTTAATATCATGGGACATGATGCTTTGTGGAATGTTATAGAGAAGAATGGAATGGGTACTAGAATTAAGAGAGTTTTTCAGCATATCTGAAATACAGGGTGAGTGTGTTAGTGAATGAATGGGTGACTGAGTAAGAAATATGCATGAACTGTGGTCTAAGTCATGGATGTCCCATAAGTGGACTATTGCTTGCATTAGGGATGAATACAATAGTGAGTGAAGTAAGTTATAAAAATATAGATATGTAATGCAGAAGGATTTGCTGATAATGGTGGTTTTGACATAAGCAGAAGATGTTGTTGCTAAGAAAAAATATGGATGAGGAAAGCGGTGGTTGGTCTGAATGAATGTTTAAAAGAAATGGGAATGATCTTGAATAACAATAAAAGTAAGTGTTTGGGTAATGTGGTGAACAATGGAGGTGTTTATTTTTCAATGAATGTATTGTCCCTACTAGGAATAAAATTCAGAAAAAAATGATTTAGTTATGATGCAATGGGGGGTTGATAAAATAAATAAATATGTTTTCAGTGGAGGATGTATAGATTAGCATTCAGAAAAAAGGTTTATCTGGTGAATTCGATATTATTGCAAAAAATAGTGTGTGTGTGTGTGTGTGTGTGTGTGTGTGTGTGTGTGTGTGTGCGTGCGTGCGTGTGTGCGTGCGTGCGTGCGTGTGTGTGTGTGTGTGTGTGTGCGTGTGTGTGTGCATGTGTGTGCATCAAATGTTTATATAATTCCCAGTAAAAGAGTAAAACAAACTGGTACTTTTTTCATATATAGTTCAAGATTAAACCAAGTGAAAAAAGGTTTGTTGTATATGAGAGAAGATGAAGGAGGATTGGGGTTACTAAATCCATTTGTGTATTTTGCTTCTTTAAACTTGTATAAAATATTATATTGGATAAAGGAAAATAAATGAGAATTTAATGTTTAAACATAAGTAAAAAATTTCTAAAAAATGTTGAGAATAAGAAAAAGAAAAAATATATGAATGAAAAAAATTAAAAATGATCAAGAAAAAGTACTAATATCGAAAATAAAAAATTATGATATAAAGAAAGATCGAAGGGTGTAGTATAATAATGTATCAAATCAATTTTATTATATAAATCAATGGTAAAATTTATCAGAAGTGATTAAAGCCCTTAAAGTAAGGAAAAAGTGGTGTACCAAGAAAGGGGAATATGCCTTATAAAATGAAAGTTGAAACAGTGTATTTTTTTTTTTGGAAGGAAGAAAAAAACAGAGGAAGTTTTTTGAAATGTAAATGAGTGGTGAAACTCTGGAAAACGTTGTGTAAACATTTTTTTGTGAGCACAAATGACACATGCGTGCCGACAATATTTTCCGCATGGAAAGCCATAAAGAATGCCAATTGCCTCATTTTCTGGTGAAAACCATGCAAATTAGGTGAATTAGTGATTCAGGAAGCAGACAGGCATCCGTGCAGGAACAATGCCAGTTGCAGAAATGTGTTTGGTTACTAACCAAACACATTTCTGCAAATAATAAAACAAGGGCATGACAGCTCAAATAAAAGCATGTATTATAAACTTTAGGCATGCCAATGGCCAAATATATGGCCATTGGCATGGAAAAGTGTTTAATTTAATAAAAAAACAAAGTATTTTGGGGGCCGATCTCGGTCGTCTAAGCAGCGGTGCACAAATGGGTTCATGCTGAAAATAAAAAAAAATCTATTAAAACTCAATTTTTGGAAAAATCTGCATTTTGCCATTATAGTCAATGGCATGCAGAATCAAAACTTTACCTGGGAACAGTGGTTGTCAAGGGGAAAGGCTCCATGTCACAGCAGTAACTATGGACTAAGGCAGTGGGGTATGCAAATGAGGGGAAATTTACTGAATCACAAAGTATTCCAAGTCCACACACTGCACCTAACTGTGTAGGTGCTAGAACAGGAGAGTGTAGGCAGGAGAAGCAGCAAACATGAAAAGGGGGTGTGTCATGCTTCCTGTAAGCACATTGGAGCACCATTGCCCAGGTTTGTGCTTAGCTAAGCACAACTAAGCAAGGGGATGTGTCTGAGCTTGTAATGACTTACACCATGAAATGAAGAGCGTGTTCGAATCCAGGGAGGGCTATTTCTGCTAAAATGTGTTTACCTTCGCTAAAATGAGTGTGTGCAGCATGCACTGGGACTTCAACAACAACAAAAAAATGGAAATAGTAGCATTGTTTACATTTAGCCAGCAGTTTTGCATGCCACGCTTCTGAGCTTAAAAGGGGCAGAAATGGGAAGGGGGAAAAGAAACAAAAAAGTTAATAGCAAAATACAGTCACTCAAATA
The DNA here is from genome assembly GCF_019279795.1 of Protopterus annectens. Classification (NCBI taxonomy): domain Eukaryota; kingdom Metazoa; phylum Chordata; order Ceratodontiformes; family Protopteridae; genus Protopterus; species Protopterus annectens. The sequence goes on along the minus strand of NC_056751.1, from coordinate 28,294,049 downwards.
CAAGTAAAAGAGCTGGCAGGTGGAATATCTCAAAGTCCGCCAATCACACAGGCAGCATCTGCAGCACACCACTGTAAACTATGCAAACACCTTCCAGTCTGGTTTTTCCCGCAAATTCTGCACCATTAACTGACAAAACTAGCAAAAAATGTAAGGGGCTGCTGTCACTTTGATCTATCAGTATGAGCAAGAGGCCGAGGGCACTGAGGAGGATAATGCTGACAACCGACTCAGACCGAGGAGGTGGAGAAGATTGTTCAGACCCAGGGTAACCTACCAGGTGCTACATGATCTGGATAGAGTAGAGCACTACATGGTGGACAGGGACATACTTCATCAACTCGTTGAGCTGTGCTGGCCTCACCTCAGATGCAAAACCAACAGAGGGGAACTCATCCCAGTGGATACCAAGGCATGTGTATCCTTAAGAATAGTAGTTACAGGCACTTTCCAAAGGCCAACTGGGGATATCATGGGAGTCTCATATGCATATGTGTCAAGGATACTCCACCAGTTCTTGGATGTCAGCAACCGCATGCCACTGAGCACATTTATTTCCCCAGCACCCATGAGGAGAGGACCAGCAATATGCATCTCTTCCACCATGTAGCAGAATACTCGGAGGTACTGGATGCCATAGACTGCACGCACATCCACATCAAAGCACCACCCAATGATCAGGGTAGAGTCTACCTTAACTGCAAGGGATTCCATTCCATCAACTGCCAGGTCTTGTGTGATGTCCAGCGTATTTTCATGAATGTGTGTGCTGGCAGCCCTGGAAGCTATCAAAACTCCCACATCTGGCATTTATCACAGCTGTATCAGGAATTTGCCCGTGGGGACATCCCATATGGTGGGGGATGCTGGCTACACACTGGAGCCATGGCTGATGACACCCATCAGAATGCACACACACCCACACAAGAACACCACAATGAGGCACATACTCAAACCAGGATCATTATAGAGCAAGTGTTTGGGATGCTCAAGTCACAGTTCTGCTGCCTTAACATATCCGGTGGAGCCTTGCAGTACTCTCCAGCCACATGTGCACACATGTTTATAGTATATGCCATGCTACACAGTATGATCCTGCAGAAACAGCTGCAGCAGGAACAAATTGGGGAAGGGCCATACATCCACCCACCATTGCCAAGGTCTCCACAGGCACAGAGGGACTTGGAGGAGGAACATCCTGAGCCTACGCTTATAGGCAGATGGAGGCATCCCCAATATGCCCTGTCCTTGGCAAAGAGGCAACGCATAGCACATACACTGACACTGTAGGGCCCAAGGGACTGATATATCTCTCTCTGACTCGCACACACAGTAAAATGGATCCCAAACATCACACCACCTATACCTTACCATGTATAGGCAGTGAATTGCATGCATCCAACATAGTCAGCCCTCAACCACCATCTTCACAACTGCCTCAGGCATAAGGTAAGTCAGTCTTCTTAACAATAAATGAATGGAGTAGAATGTTCTGATAGCATATCTATGGTATTGATGCAAGGGAATGGGGTGGCTTACTGGGATAGCAGCAGACAACTGACAGCAATGTGGGACAGCAGGAAGTGTATGCCCAGTACTGGCTTACCCACACTATGCAGTACCACCCTAGTTGACAAATACCACTGCAGTATATGTGGTGAGCCAAATAACTGGGGGGGGTCATAAGTCACATGCATGGATGTCAAAGTGGGGGTCCCATACTCACCCCCAGGCTCACCCAGAGGATCTGCTGTTGAAAACCATACAGAAATGTCTGACAAAGGCCCCCACATGGCGACATCCATGATATTCCCACCTACAGACTTACACAGTGATATCATAGCAGGTCTGGCAGTGGCAGTATGGCTCTGAAAGGTAAGAAGTCTGAAACTAAAAATGTTTTTGCCAGAACAATCTGACCTGTGGTCAATACTGTTATGCTTGTAGTCTCAAAGATAGGGCACACCACTATGCTAAATGAGACCAAAATGTTAAGCAAATATCAGCACAGTATTGTATGCAGATGTGTCACCACCCTCCCACTCATAGTCCCATAGAAATGCAGTAACATGTCCATAGCCTTAAACAGCATCCAGCTGTCAACTAGAGTGATGGTTCAACATGAACAGAAAGCAGTTGTTCAGTAACACCCAGTCAGCTTACTGGTGCCATCCCAGGGGTGTCCACTGCCTGGCAGCCTGAGAACATATGATCATCAGAATGCACCATCTTGCTACAGATGGCCTGCATCTGTCACACCTGGCCTACACGCTTCTGGTAAATGGCCATGCCTCATCCACAGTGCCCGTTAGGGAGTGTCACGGGGTCCATAACACCAACATAACACAGTCTACAAAATGCAAAGAAAGGCCATGCTGCTAACTGCTAGGATCAAACCTGCCAGCCTCATAGAACCAGAAATCTGGACAAAGCCACAAATAATGGGGTGATAAAGGTCCAAAGAAAGGACATCTTTGAAATACTGTTCTAATAATGTTAGAAAGTTGATGGAATGATTATATTAGCATGGAATGTCTGAAGGCTATGAAGTCTGAAACTGCAATGTCAACTGTCAGTAATATCTGACTTCAACCCTGAGTGACTTGCAAAACACTTTTCCTTGAAATCCACACTCATTTGGGTAACCAACCAGATATATGAGAGATGAATCTGCACATTCTGTGATACTCTGTACAGTTGACAGGCAGGTCTAGGAGTCTAAACATGGGAATGCACTCATTGCAGGCAGTCCTAACTCTGGATGATGATGACATGTCTTCACCCACAGAACCTTGGCCCACAGCCATGGGGAGTAACAAACCCTTCCCTGATCACTCATCCTATGCAACATCCTGACTGCAAAATGTGGCCAGTCAAGCCAAATGAGGTGGGCCATACATTTATGTGAGACACACACACACCTCCAGGCTGGTCAAACTGTCTGACACACAAGTCCCTCCAAGTGCAGTCAAACTTTGAGAAGATCCCTATGCATAGTACTGGTAGCTATAGGCCAGCATATCTGACTGAAGACATCCCCCACATATCTTATCCCCTACAAATCTATCTGGAGTCTGCCTGTCACCCTGATCCTGCCTGACTTATATTACTGAATTGTGGACTGGAAATCAGACCATGCCAGAGCAGAAATGCACAGAGACTCCACCATTGTAATATATCACCAAGGTGCTGGACTATTTCCATAGCTCCAGCAGTCAACTGGTTGTAGGCACACCTCTCAACAGGCTTGATTGTGCAAGAATGCCTAGCATTTGGCCCATAATATTGGTGTATACATCATCCATCCTGTATTCCTCTGGTAAATCCTGTGATGATCTGAGGAGGTATGTCATGTGCTACTGAAACAATACATGACAGTGTCAAATGTCATATATGTCAGATGTCTGCTAAAAAAACCCTGTAACCCTAGCAACCCATACATTACTAAGATAAGTAGTCACAATCACAGTATGACCCATTGTCTCACCATTTTGATAGGCTGTCTCCAGATATCCTGCGCCAACAGGTTGGGAGGTATGGCTGTAGCACAAAACAAACTGGACTGGAGTACAAAAATCCCTGGAATGGAGTCCCACATTTACCATAGAAGGCCATACTGGGCATGCTCACACACTTAGAGAATTGTCAATAGGGTCTAGGAATTAACAGGCCTTTCCCACCCAGTGCACTTCCCATTGCCCTACTTTTGCAGTCCTGAAGATGTCTGTCACCAGAGAAGTACCTTTGCCAAGCGTCAGCCCTAAAAGGTCTGTGGTACGTGTGATAACTGTGTAACACTATAGTGCAAATAACTAATTAGATAAGAGTTCTAATCTCAGGCCTGTCAAATGTAAATGTGTGTGTGTGATTATAAGTTAAAGATTTTGGGTCCATTCAAACCCAGTAGACTTCCCATTCCCCTACTTTAGCAGTCCTGCAGATATCAGTCACCTTAGAAGTCCCTTTCATCAGACCTCAGCCCTATAACCTCTGTGGTGCATGAAATAATTGCATAACACTACAGTACAAATAATTAGTTAGGTAGGAGTTCTAATCTCAGTCCTATCAAATATAAACATGTGTGTGTGTGTGTGTGTGTGTGCGTCTGTGCGTGTGTGCGTGTGTGTTTGTGTGTGTGTGTGTGTGTGTGTGTGTGTGTGTGTGTGTGTGTGTGTGTGTGTATTTATAAGTTAAAGATGTTGGGTCCATTCAAAACCACTACACTTTCCATTGCCCTACTTTAGCAGTCCTGCAGATATCAATCACCTTAGAAGTCCCTTTTGTCAGGCCTCAGCCCTATAAGCTCTGTGGCATGTGCGATAACTGCATAACACTATAGTTATAAGTAACTAGATAGGTAGGAGTTGTAATCCTGGTTCTGGCAGATGTGTGTGTGTAAGTGTGTATATGTGTAGTTTAAAGTATTGTGTGGCCTCTCTCACCCAGTACATCACCCATTGCCATATTTTACAAGGGCTGGTGATGTTACACACCTTAGAAGTACCTTTGGATGGTCTTCACCCTAAAAGCTCTGTGGTGCATGTGATAAATGCATAACACTGTAGTAGCAATACATAAATAGGTAGGGATACTAATCCTATTCCTGGCAAGTGTGTGTGTGTGTGTGTGTGTGTGTGTGTGTGTGTGTGTGTGTGTGTGTGTGTGTGTGTGTGTGTGTGTGTGTGTGTGTGTATTTATAAGTTAAAGATGTTGGGTCCATTCAAAACCACTACACTTTCCATTGCCCTACTTTAGCAGTCCTGCAGATATCAATCACCTTAGAAGTCCCTTTTGTCAGGCCTCAGCCCTATAAGCTCTGTGGCATGTGCGATAACTGCATAACACTATAGTTATAAGTAACTAGATAGGTAGGAGTTGTAATCCTGGTTCTGGCAGATGTGTGTGTGTAAGTGTGTATATGTGTAGTTTAAAGTATTGTGTGGCCTCTCTCACCCAGTACATCACCCATTGCCATATTTTACAAGGGCTGGTGATGTTACACACCTTAGAAGTACCTTTGGATGGTCTTCACCCTAAAAGCTCTGTGGTGCATGTGATAAATGCATAACACTGTAGTAGCAATACATAAATAGGTAGGGATACTAATCCTATTCCTGGCAAGTGTGTGTGTGTGTGTGTGTGTGTGTGTGTGTGTGTGTGTGTGTGTGTGTGTGTGTGTGTGTGTGTGTGTGTGTGTGTGTGTGTGCGTGTGTGTGTGTATTTATAAGTTAAAGATTTTGGGTCCATTCAAAACCACTACACTTTCCATTGCCCTACTTTAGCAGTCCTGCAGATATCAATCACCTTAGAAGTCCCTTTTGTCAGGCCTCATCCCTATAAGCTCTGTGGCGTGTGCGATAACTGCATAACACTATAGTTATAAGTAACTAGATAGGTAGGAGTTGTAATCCTGGTTCTGGCAGATGTGTGTGTGTAAGTGTGTATATGTGTAGTTTAAAGTATTGTGTGGCCTCTCTCACCCAGTACATCACCCATTGCCATATTTTACAAGGGCTGGTGATGTTACACACCTTAGAAGTACCTTTGGATGGTCTTCACCCTAAAAGCTCTGTGGTGCATGTGATAAATGCATAACACTGTAGTAGCAATACATAAATAGGTAGGGATACTAATCCTATTCCTGGCAAGTGTGTGTGTGTGTGTGTGTGTGTGTGTGTGTGTGTGTGTGTGTGTGTGTGTGTGTGTGTGTGTGTGTGTGTGTGTGTGTGTGTGTGTGTGTGTGTAAAAACAGTATCCTGTCTGTGGTGGGGGTTGTTGTGTTTGTGTGACAACCATATCCATTGGGGGGTGGGTTTTGCTACTTTTTGCTTTTGCCCACCCAGTACATGTACCAATGTCCATATTACAAGGTCCATAGTTATCATCCACTGTAGAGTGACCTGTAGACACTCAGCAGCCCTATAAGCATTGTGCCATGTGCAATAACTATGTGACAGTATGGAACAGATAACAAGATAGGCAGCTCATCTAATCCTTGGATATCACTCCCCACTCAGCAATCATACACAGGCACTCTCAGGTAAGCAGCAACCCCTACATCAGTAGGTGGCCTGCAAACTGGCTCACAGATAGAGCCCACAGTGTGAAAGCAGCAGACTCCATATCAGACTGCTGAACAGTCACAAGTGGAGTCCTACAGGTTGTGGACCTGGGTCCCCTCATGTTTGGGATCCATACCTCTGAGGACCAGCTCAATAGGAAGGCACCCTGGCTGACAATGTTTGCAGATGACTACAAGGTGGTTGCTCTAATTACCCCCCCCCCGCCCCATTGTGAGGTTGGCATCATTCACAAAGGCCTCTCTGAGACCTATAAGTGTTGTCAGAACCCTGGACATAAGCTCATTGCACGATGATGTGCAGCCATCCACTTTGGGTACTACATGCTTCCCATAAAGTAATGCATTGATGGTAGTCCACTGAACACTGATGTTGGGATAAGGGAAATGAGATCACAGGTCGACAGTGCCCTTTTTTTGACCACCATAGTGCCACTGTCAACTGAAAGTCCTTCCATGTGTCACTTCTCCTGATTAAAGGTGTTGAATCTGGGAAGTAAAAGGACAGTGTTTCCCTGTACTCTCCCCTCAGTAGGCCAATCACATTGGCCCATTTGTCATGTACCCCACTGGACACCTGCAACAACAGGCTGCAAATGTACCTCCCAAAGAGGATCTTAGGTACTACACACTTGTCCCATATGGACAGACTCCAACAACTCCAATGAATCTCTGTCTCATATTGGCTGGGATGGGGCTGCAATCTCTGCCTGATGTACACAGCCATGTCTGACCCAAACCTCCTACATCTGAAGTAATCTATCTGTCCACACAACATGCTGCAGATACCTCAACCCCATCCTCACAATCAAACAGACATGCTGGAGGGACAGGTTCACAACCCAGAGGCTGGCCATGCTATGGAATAGACATCACATGCATGTAAAGCAGAGCACATCACTGGTCCTCTTCAAGAGAAATCTGGAGGAGTTGATGGGGAATAGAATACCCACCCTGCAGATCACTCCAATGACTATAGTATTCCCATGAGCTAGCCTTGTAAAGCCTCCATGGCCATTTGCCAAGTACACAACTATGTCTCTTAACTTATGGATCTCAGTACTGTCTAATGTGTGTGTGTGTGTGTGTGTGTGTGTGTGTGTGTGTGTGTGTGTGTGTGTGTGTGTGTGTGTGTGCATTAGTGTGTATAAAAGTGTTTATGAGTGTATAAATATGTGGGTGAAAGTAGTTGGTGGCCCATCTCACCCAGTATAACTACCATTGCCATAACTTACAAGTGCTGTAGATGTTATTCACTATATATGTACCTTGGGGCACTCCCCAACCATATAAGCTCTGTGGTGTGTGCACGGTAATTGCATAACACTATAATACCAATAACTACATAGCTAGAGGTTCTAATATGAGTCCTGGAAAATGTGTGTGTGTGTGTGTGTGTGTGTGTGTGTGTGTGTGTGTGTGTGTGTGTGTGTGTGTGTGTGTGTCTTATTGTGTGTAAGTGTGTATATGTGTAGGTTACAGTATTTTGTGGCCCCTCTCACCCAGTACATCACCCATTGTCATAATTTGCAAGGCCTGGTGATGTCTCTCACCTTAGAAGAACCTTTGTGCAGGTGTCACCCCATAACCTCTGTGGGGCATGTGATAAATGTGTAACAATGTAGTAACAATAAATAGATAGGTAGGGGTTCTAATTTCAATCCTGGCAAATGTGTGTTTGAGAAAGTATCTTGTGAGTGTGTGTGTGTGTGTGTGTGTGTGTGTGTGTGTGTGTGTGTGTGTGTGTGTGTGTGTGTGTGTGTGTGTGTGCCTGTGTGTGTGTGTGTGTTTGTGTGAGAACGACATCCATTGGATGGGCATGGTTTCATATTTTATGCCATGGTACTCACAGTACACATTCCTAGGTCTACTGTATGAGGTCCACTGTTCACATCTACCATAGTGGTATCTGTAGACACTCTTCAACCCTATAAGCCCCATGCATCAGTATGGAATAGTATGGTATGAATATCAAGCTAGGTTGGTCTGTTAATGTCAGTAGTGTCTGTGTGTGTGTGTGTGTGTGTGTGTGTGTGTGTGTGTGTGTGTGTGTGTGTGTGTGTGTGTGTGTGTGTATGCACGCGTGCATTGGTGTGTATAGCAGTGGGTGTGAGTGTGTAGACTTGTATGTGACACTATTATGAGTATTCTTACACTCATTACATCCACCATTGCCATACCTCACAAGGCCACGTGATGTTATCCACCTTACAGGTACCTTGTAACACTCATCACACTAGAAGTCCTATAAGTCCTGTGCCACCTGCAATAACCACATAATGGTGTGGTACCACAACTTAATGGGTAGGGGTTCCAAATACAACACTGGCAACTGTGATCCTGTGTGTGAATATGTGTGTGTGTGTGTGTGTGTGTGTGTGTGTGTGTGTGTGTGTGTGTGTGTGTGTGTGTGTGTGTGTGTGTGTGTGTGTGTGTGTGTGTGTGTGTGTGTGTGTGTGTGTGTGTGTTTGTGTGTGTGAATAGTATTCTTTGTGTATTTGGTCAACACACTATCCACTGGGGTTGAGCACGTTAGCAATATGAGGCATGTTCCACCCACCAGACTTACCACTGTCCATTCTACAAGAGCTGATGTCAACCACCATAGACTTATATACAACCCCTCAGCCCTATAAACTGTGAGGCACATGCAAAAACTGTTATACAGAACTGGGAAATGTATGCAGATACAGCTGTACCTTGGCTATGACATGGTTGATGTGTTACAACACTGCCATACCCCTTGGTTGGTGATGTCTGCAGGGCCACATCCTGCTGATGCACAGACACCTGGAAGACAAACAGAATACAGCATGTGAGAACACATTCACTTAGTGTTACTAACACCAAAAATGCATCATGGCTGAAAAGATACACACACACTCTGATGTGTACCGATTACAAATGCCAGATGACAGCACCTTATGCAGTATTAAATAGCTACACTCTACTAAAGTCATCCTGTGCATCAGACCCATATTAGCATGTCTGTGCATTGATGTTATGGATGGCAGGGATGTGGCACAGGTATCATTATATGCACAGGGTATTGTATGAGTTTGCCAGAACGCTAGGCTGGGCCATATGGTTGATATCATGTGTGTGTATTTGGGGGGTGTTCATTAAATGGGCTGTGCAGGGGTGGTGTGTGTGTGTGTGTGTGTGTGTGTGTGTGTGTGTGTGTGTGTGTATGTGTGTGTGGTCTGATGGTGATGTATGTGCATTTGTATGCACACAGTCACGCCATGTCGTGCCCTACACAGGGGTATTGTGGACAGCCATGGGCCGTACATGACAGGATGTACAGTTCACCATCTCTGGCCACAGACATGGGAACTGGGCTTGCCGTACTCCCAGATGGTGACTGCTGCCTGCTGGATCCATGTCCCTGTTGGGACCAGTCAGGACCATGGCCTGCTGCATCGTGGCATGGACAGCACACCCCCCTCTGTAGTGCTGGCAGTGCTGCCAGTATAGGAATGTGATGTTGAATGGCCACGTAGACCCTCAGCTGATCATGGTGCTGCCCTACGTCCATATGGCTGCTGGCCATTGTCTGCCAAACATGCAAGCACAGTAGTTCCATGGTCAAGGAGTTCCAAGGTCTCCCCCCACCATCTATCCATGACCTCAGTATGCTCATGGATGGCTGCAAGGAGTTCATGAATATCTACATGGACCCCAAGGATGTGTTCATCTATGATCCTGCGTATATGTCTGGTGTTACATTCATTACATGCCTGTGCCTTCATGATGGCCCAAAACATGCTTCTGGTGACTGCTGCTGTGGCACTTGTAACAGGGGCATGATGGGCTGCAATCCTCCTCTGAACACCCCTGCCCATCTGCCTGTGTGGCACCTCACCAGCACTCTGGCTATGGCTAGTGCCTACACCCTCACTTGCCATAGTCACCACAGTAGCCTGTTCCATGCCACCACCCACCAACTGTCCATTATCTGTGGCCACTTGTGACAGGGTATGTGTGGCCATTGTGTCTGTGTGCAGGATGGGGTTGACAATAGTGGGATGCCCACCGATGGCACAGATTCATCCCCTGACAAACCCACCTGTGCTTCAATATGAGTATCATCATGGTCAGAGTCTGCAGAGATACTGACATCAGAATCAGAGAGTGAGGGACCGCGGCCACCATGTCCACCTGTGAGGAAAAAACAACATATGTAAATTGCTACCTACACTATAAGGTTTGCTGGTACCTACACACACACACACACAAACACACACACACACACACACACACACACACACACACACACACACACACACACACACACACACACACACACATACAGGTGAGGTGCCTCAAAGACATTACACAGACCTCACATTGACTGGGGACATTCATGACACACAGTCAGACAATAACATGCACACTCTGGACAGACTCTCAGCATCATGCGGGTCTATATTAGAACACCAAAGTCTTAAAACTTTGAATGTTCTAATATCGACCCCTATTCAGTGAATGCTCAAAATATTGAACATGCAGAACAGCGAATTTTTTCCCAGGGAAAAAATTTGCTGTTCCAAAACACATACACACAATACAAAGACACCAAAAAAACAGCAATCCACACACATACACTTAAATTCCTACATCTAACCCTACACTAAACTGTACATACACTATCTATCCACTCACCTCACCTACACCCTAACCCTAACTCACCTACCCCACCTTAATGTCCATCACAATCGTACGTTTACCTGACCCGTGCCCTAACCCTAACTCACCTAACCCATGCCCTAAACCTCACATCCACATAATCACACACTTACCTGAACCCGACCCATAACTTTCCACCACAGTGCTGAAAGTAGTGAAGCAATAGAAACGGACAACTGAATTATTTCCTTAAGAAAAAAATTGGTGTTCTGCAGCTTTGTTATTTTTAACGTTCGCTGAATAGGGGTCGATATTAGAACATTTGAAGTTTCAAGACTTCGATGTTCAAGCAATGACCCCATCATGCAGTGCAGCCCTTACCAATTACTGTTACTACTAGTATACACCTTTAGGATATGTGAGTGGTGTTAGTAGGTGATGATCCTTCACCTAGCACACACTGCACCCATGTAAATTATTGCCATTCACCTGTATAGCACTGTGACAACTCCTACAGAATATACCTCCCAGCTGTACAGGTTTTTGCTGAATGTCTAGATGTGTGGCTCATATGTTTGGTCTGTTCCTCATAACTCCTGTGTTTGTCTGATACATTACTGGGTTGACCTGTGGATTGGTGCCACTACTTAATGTCCTAATTTGAGGTGCATATTGCATAACCTGTAGTACGTGTATGCTAAAACAATGCCGGTTACTCAAACAACTTCCCAAGCTTACAGTGGATATAGTAAGTGTACACACACCTGTTAACATGCCAGACTTTTGTGATATATCATATGAGACCTCAGAAATCAAGTCATAACATTGCCATCATTTCATATGACATATAACCTGTGCAATCCAACTGAAGAACATACACATCAGTTGCAGGTAACGTATGGTAAATTAAATAGGTACAATAGGCTGATTGCATAAGTGTGCAGACCCTTAAAGTACCATAACACATTTTCCCACTTGCGTTTTGGAAACCTGATGTCTTATTTTCAGACTTTCTCCAGGCCTGGATATTGTTTGGTGTGAGGAACTGCTGCCATCTTCCAACCCTACCCTATAGGCTCGCTTTACATAGTACACACCCAGTACTTGTCAGAGACTCCTGCTAATGCTTCACTGTTGCTGTAGGGCTCCTGGCATCCTCCCTGGCCAGTTTTGGTCTTGTAGTCTCATAGAATTTGGTGGGATGTCCACTCCTTCACAATGTCACAGGAGCCCCATATTTTCACCACCTTTTGATGACTGTCTGCACTGTGTTCCATGGTATGTGCAATGCTGTGGAAATGTTTTGGTACCCTTCTCCAGGCTGATACATCTCAAACATGTGGTCCCTTAGCAGCTTTGTCAGTACTATGTGAACCATGGCTGTTGCTGTAGCAGGCAACTGGGTATATGTTAGGACAATCCTGGTAGGACAGCTGACAGTTATTTGCTGTTAATCAAAGAGTCTCTAATTGATGGCAGGTGTGTACCCAATAAGATGTACTGCTGTAGTTATATCAAAAGCTTCCTCAACACAGTAGTAGTTTCAGCCTGTGCACACATATGCATCTAGGTTGTTGTACCATTGTTATGTGTCATTACTGTTCCTGTAACAGATTTGCTCGCTTTACAATTGAATTGTACAGGTTATAGGTCACATGAAAGGTTGGCAGTATTTTGAAATTGTTTATTGTGCTCTCATTTTTGTATATCACAAAAACCTGGCATTCTAACAGGAACCTGGCATTCTAACAGGTGTGCACACCGTTTATATGCACTGTATACCACTAATTTATACAATATGACCCTAGTATTGGGCCTTTGTTCCCTCCATTTTGTCAGTCTTTGTCCAGATGTCCTGCAATAATAGGTTGAAAGGTATGCTACAGATATGTGACATCTCCTGCAAATAGGCCTCTTTGATGACAACCTTGATACAAGGCAGTAAACACCACCACAAGTGAATGTGCAGATATTGCCAGATGGCTGAGTGTAGCAGTTGTGTGCATGGTCACATGCATTAACTTTAACATGTCTGGGGCACTGGTGAGCCACAACAGGAAAATCCCATAATTACCAGTTTCAGGCTGCTGTCCCATGTGTAGACCAGTGGGACCTATGTAGCTGTTAAGGAGAGGTATTGTCAACTGATTCACATTAGGCATTGGTACAAGATGAATGCTACGTCTCTGCACAGGTACAGTACACACTATGATATTACACAATTTGCTGTCCTTCACCATAAATGTGCACTTGTGTGCATTACTAAACCCCACCCACTAATCCATTTTACACTGGCATATGCATCTGGAGACTCTATAAAAGACAGTTTAAATGCTACCTCATTACATTGATGTGCGCTTTGGCCTTACCTTGATTCTCCTCGCTTGTTGCCTGGGTGCCACCCACCTCCACGACTGCTGTTTCCCATGTTTGAGGCTGTGTGAGGGCTACTCCAAGATTGGCAAAGAGCTCCTCTGTCACCGTAAGCGGGGCCTGTATGGCTGGCCCCCCACTGGTAGTAGTATGGTGCCTCACTACAGTAGCAGCCCTTTGCCAGGCATGATGTATCAGGTCAGTTGCTCTATGCCTGACTTGATTGTATGTGCATCCATGGTGGCCCAAGATGTTTACTCTGTGGATGATCTGATCCCACAGGGCAGTCCGCTCCGGCAGATTTTGCCTGCCTATGGCCAAAAAGGCTGCCATAGTTTAAGATTACGGCTTCTGTGATGGCTGATGTCTCTGCATCAGTGTAAGGTGGTTGCCTCTGCATGGCACCTGGAAGACATAAACAGGGAAGCACATCACAGGACCTCAGACATTGACCAACGTTCTTTACAGAGCCAGCACATGAATATTGACTATCATTAGCCACCACTTACAAACACATCATACCCCTGTACCTAGCAGCACTGTAAGAACAGGTACTGTACTCCTGGTCCTGATGTGTCATGTTCCCCCCAATCAGGGCCAGTACATTACATAAGCCACCATTCATCATTCACGTTTATGTAGAGGGATGACAGTGGCCGTGTTCCTTGCAGATGGGATATCAAAGGAGCTCAGGCTTTGCTTGCATACAGTGTGTAATGGAGCTGGAAGCATATGCCTGGGTTCATGTAGGATGCAGACAGGAATGTTATCTGGCCCCAAGGGGACTTGCTTTTGTTAACTTTGATTAGGCAGTTTGTACCTGATCCATGAAGATCAGGGGAGGGGTGTGTGTGCTGTACATATCCACCCATAATAATGGTGAGTCAGGGGGGTGATGTTTGCCCTAAACCTGTCTGCAGCAGGTTGGCTGTAGCAATGGTGTGTGTGTATGTGCTGTAATTGACCACCATTACAGGATGGGTTGGTTTGATGGATCTGAGACTGCAGACATATGTGAAAATGACCTTGTGATTGCCCTTAGTGGATGTGTCCAATTTGTACTCATAGTTAGCCTTACAGTAATCCACCTATGACCTAATATGCTCATTGACACAAAGGTTGACATGCTTGCCAGTTGGTGCATGATCCTACTTTGCCCTGTACAGCCAGTATAGTATCCCATTATGTGCTTTGTGCATTACTGCTGTCCAGCAAAGGGGATTACTCTACTTTGGTGGAGACAGGTTTTACAAGTCTAGTATTGCTGAGGCCATACAGCTATGTTGGTGGTCATATATCTGTTTGTAGCAGGCATGGACACAAGGTCATAACACTGTTGGACACCTCTCCACTTCCAACGTGATACTCATGCATATTCTAGTACCCATGTCTGTGTCAGGGCAATGCAACAAATATTAGCTGTTGAAGTGTATCTCTGCTGGATGCACAGAAACTAAGATTACTCATGTTTACAACATGTACAGCTTATTTACCTGACATTTTGCATCCCATGTCAGTTGTTATGAGGTGCCAGGTACACCTACCCATACATGCATATGCACAGGTAATACCTGCTATACATTTCTGTTCTATGTCAGTATGGCACACTGTAATTACAGCCTTGCTGCTCAGTCAGTCATGTCAATCTGTTAGGGCAGGACATCTGGAGGACACCATACATACATGGTGGGCTATGGGCCAAAATTAGTGACACTTTCTTCATATTGCTGTAACACACATACGTCATTTGATAGTACAGTAGCTTTTCCATTCACAGACATACCCTGGAGGATATCTGACACTCATATGGCAGGCAGAGAGGAGAAAGGCTAGGAGTGTGGTAGCGAGGGTAGGAACTGTTAATGTTGTGAGTATGACTGGTATGGGGACAGAGCTAGCTGATATGATGGACAGAGGAAAGGTGGATATATTGTATGTGCCAGAGACCAGATGGAAGGGGTGTACAGCTGTGTGTATCGGAGTTGGGTACAAATAGTTCTATCATGGTGTGTATGGGAGGATAACTGGTATAGGGGTTAACCTGAAGGAACATTATGCCAAAAGTGTTTGTGGCGGTGATAAGAGTGTCGGGTAGAGTGATGTTTAGGAGGCTATAATTTACGGTGTAATGATGACAGTTATTATTGCATATGCTCTGCTAATTGTGTGTGTGATGGATGAGACAGGCGTACTTTAGTGTGGTTGGATGAAGTGGTGATAGGTGTACCCAAGGATGAGAGAATGGTGATTGGAGCATATTTCAATGGACATATTGGTGAAGGGGACAGAGTGGATGCAGAAATGATGGGTAGGTATGGTGTTAAGCAAAGAAATGCAGACGGTGAAATGGTGGTGGAGTTTGCAAAAGAGGTTGGACATGGCTGTGGTGAATATGTAGTTTTACAAGACTGAGGGCTATAGGGTGACATACAAGAGTGGAGGAAGATGCACACAGGTGGATTATCTCCTATGCAGGTGGGCCCATTTCAAGGGGATTGGCAACTGTAAAGTGGTGACATGGGAAAGTGTGGTTAGGTAGCATGGAAGGTTGGTCTGTGGGATGATGTTGGTGATCAAGACGAGGCATAGAGTGTGAGGGCAGCACCACAGATCAAATAGTGGATACTGATAAAGGGTGATAGTGAGGTTGAGTTCAGGGAAGAGTTAAGACAGGCAGTGGGTGGCAGTGAATAGTTAGCAAATATCTGGGTAACTACATCCGAGCTAGTAAGGGAGATGAGTAGAATGGTGCTTGGTGTGACATCTGCACAGAGGAAGGAGGACAAGGAGACCTGGTGGTGGAATGAAGAAGTAGAGGGGAGTATACAGAGAAAGAGGTTGGCCAAGAAGAAGTGGGATTGTCAGACAGATAAAGAAAGGAGACAGGTGTACAAGGAGATGGGATGCATGGCAAAGAGAGTGGTGGAAAAGGCTGAAGATGGGACATCTGAAGGGTTGTATGTAAGGTTGGCCACCAAGGATGGAGAATAGGACCTGTACCAATTGGCTAGACAGAGGCACATAGTTAGGAAGGATGTGCATCATATAAGGCTGATAAAGGTTAATGGTGGACATATAGTCATAAGCAAGGAGAGTGTGTTGAGCAGGTGGAAACAGTACTTTGATGGGCTGTTGAATGAAGAGAATGAGAGAGAGAAGGTTGGATGATGTGGGTATGGTGAATCAGGACATGCAACATATTATCAAGGAGGAAGTAAGGATAGCTATGAAGAGGTTTAAGAATGGAAAGGCTATTGATCCAGATGACATACCTGTGGAAACATGGAGGTGTTTAGGACAAATAGCAGTGGTCTTTTTAACCGGATTGTTTACTGTAATTTTGGAAAGTGAGAGGATGCATGAGGAGTGGATAAAATGTGTTTGGGTACTGATTAGGAAAATAAGGGCGGTGTGCAGAACTGTAGTAACTACAGAGGGATAACATTAATCAGGCACAGCATGAGGTAATGGTAAAAGGTGGTGGTAGCTAGGTCAAGAAGGGAGGTGGGGATTACTGATCAGCAGTATGGTTTACTGTCAGGAAAGAGCAGTACAGATGCGATGTTTGCTCTGAGAGTGTTGATGGAGATGTACACAGAATGCCGGAAGTAGCTGTGTTGTGTCTGTGTGGACTTAGAGACAAGCATATGACAGGATGCCTAGGGAGGAGTTATGGTATTGTATGAGGAGGTCAGGAGTGGTGGAGGAATCCATAAGACTGCTACAAGGTATGTACAAGGCTAGTGTGACAGCGGTGAGTTCTGCATTGGGAGTGACAGGTGCATTTAAGGTGGAGGTGGGAGTATATCAGGGATCAGCTATGAGCCCTTTCTTATTTGCAGTGAAGATGGACAGGTTGACAGACATGATCAGACAGGAGTCCCCGTAGACTGTGCAGTTTGCAGATAACATTGTGGTCTGTAATGAGAGAAGGTCACAGGTTGACGAGACCCTGGAGAGGTGGAGATATGGTCTAGAGAGATGAGGAATGATAGTCAGCAGGACTAAGACAGAATATATGTGTGTGAATGGGAGGGAGGATAGAGGAATGGTGAGCATGCAGGGAGTACAGTTTTCAAAGGTGGATAGGTGTAAATACTTGGGAACAACAGTTGAGAGTAATGGCAAGTGTGGGGGAGAGGTCAAGGCTAGAGCACAGGCAGGATGTGTGTGGTGGAGAAGAGTGTCAGGAGTGATTTGTGACAGATGAGCACCATTAAGAGTGACAGGGAATGTCTACAAGAGGGTAGTGAGACCAGCTATGTTATATGGGTTGGAGACATTGGCACTGAAAAAATAGGCACGAGTCAGAGCTGGACATAGCAGAGTTAATGATGTTAAGATTTGCACTGGGCGTGACGAGGGTGGACAGGATTAGGAATATGTATGTTAGGGAGTCAGCCCAGTTGGACAGCTTGTGGACAAAGCCAGAGAGTAGCAGGATTATGTTGGTTTGGACATGTGATGAGGAGGTATGCTGAGTATATTTGGGAAAGGATGAGGCTGCCAGGTAAGAGGAAAAGAAGAAGGCCTGAGATAAGGTGTATGTATGGGGTGATAGAAGACATGAAGGTGGTTGGTGTGATAGAGCAAGATGCAGAGGACTGGAAGACATGGAGACAGATGATCTGCTGTGGAAGTCTCTAACAGTTACAGCCAAAAGAAAGAGAAGGTGATGTTGTAATGTCAGTGTTCACAAGTTTACAATTATTTGCCAGACATAACACAACTCTTGATGACATAACTACAAATATGAGGCACACATATGGTCAGTGTGCATAACACTGGATATCTGAATGGTATGCACTCAGTATATCACATGCAGTTCAATACACACAGCTGTGACAGTATTTCATTATGCAAATACCCGGTATAGGTCCATCAGATGTCTGAGACAAACGTGTTTATCATATTTGTATTGACAATTAGCATATGGATATCTGCAACATCCCAGTAGCTGGCCTAGTAGTTTCACAGTCAGTATTGTGCAACACACACTCCAGTAGTGGTCATATGTGAGCCATCCTTTCATGGGGTGACTTAGGGCCCTGAGCTGTGTTCTATGTCACTGAAGACAGAAACAGATGCTATGGCCATAGGTTCTGTTCAGCAATATATCAGTACATTGTGCGTTGTTGAGACATAATATTCTCTGAACTTGCTATTTTCCATGTTTACATACCCCCTACTACAGTCCATGGTTCCTTATTATGCCATCGCAGATGCAGGTTGTCGAATGCATCTTTGTCGAACAGTAAAGCGTGAAAAGGCAAAATAGCAAAGCGGCATTTCAGTGAATTCTTTCCCTGGGAAAGAATTTGGCCACTTTTGCTACTTTGCCTTTTCAGCACTGTAGTGCAAACTCGGAGTTGGCATATTTAAGTAGGGGTGTGTGGGGGGCACAGCCCCCCATGTCAGGGTGTGTGGGGGCAAAGCCTCCATGTTAAGTAATGTTTTACTGATTTTTTTTTTGTTTGTTTGTTTTTCGGAACAGCGATTGTTTTCTATTGGAAAATAATCACTGTTCTGAAGTTTCAACATTGTAGGCTTTTGCTTACATGGGGTCAGTTATCCGTTGTTCGCTCTACTGAGCGTGGAATATGATAACATAGACCACATTCCATTACATGCCTTTTCAGCACTGTAGTGCAAACTCAGAGTTGGCATATTTAAGTAGGGGGGTGTGGGGGGCACAGCCCCCCCCTTGTCGGGGTGTGTGGGGGCAAAGCCCCCACATTAAGTAATGTTTTACTGTTTTTTTTTTGTTTTGTTTTTTTCGGAACAGCGATTGATTTCTACTGGAAAATAATCGCTGTTCTGAAGTTTCAACGTTGTAGGCTTTTGCTTACATGGGGTCGGTTATCCGTTGTTTGCTCTTCTGAGCTTGGAATATGGTAATATAGACCCCATTCCATTACATGCTTAATTGTTTGACTTACCTGTGTTTTGGGTTTTTTTCGGTTCAGTTGGTATAATCCATCAGTTTGTTTCAGTGTGTGTGTGTGTGTGTGTGTGTGTGTGTGTGTGTGTGTGTGTGTGTGTGTGTGTGTGTGTGTGTGTGTGTGTGTGTGTGTGTGTGTGTGTGTGTGTGTGTGTGTGTGTGTGTGTGTGTGTGTCTGTTTATTTGTCTCCCTCTCTCTCTGAGACAGATGTAGGATATACATCTGTTTTGTATAGGCAGCAGCTTGCCTTTTGTAGGTAATGCTCATGAGCAGCTGATGGCCTGTGCACCAATTGGAGTCCACCACTTGTAAATTGCATGTAGAACAGCTGTGGTATCATTCCCATACCCAGTAGCATGGAAACACACTCGTATAACTGAGTACTTCATTTGGGCATTGCCCCTTTTCCTTACTTGTGAGGAGGACTTCATGGAGGTGTGTGGCAAACAGCATCACAGAGTGTAGTTGGAAATACTTCTTATAACAAACACTGTGGAGACAGCCCAATAAACTGGAGGAGAATGTTCCAGACATAGGGACAGAATGTAAGTATTGCTGTTATACATTTGAATTAATACTAGTTTGACAGGTTTTGTGTGGATATGGCTGCTCTGTGTGAATTTAAGTCTGATAGTGTTATGTGGTTGACACAACTCTAAAATGTAAGGCCATCTGCCGTCTGGCCAGAGTTTGGACTCTTATATTTGGTGTGTTACTCACACATTTTTTGGCCTTGGAAATTCAGTAGCATACTCTGAGGACTGCAGTCAGTAAATGGTAACATCCATGTGTGTTTCTGACTTCATATCCCTCAGAACAGATATGTTACAACAACCCTGTTACACCAGCAACTTTCTCAATTTATAGGAGCAATATGTCAATAATGCCCCTGTGTTTGGGCCTCTACGTCAGGCTTTGTCCAGATGTCATGCATTAAGGGGTAGATAGGTATAGTATATCATTATATGTGACTTAATTCCTGATATCATTCCAGTGATGTATCAGACTGCCAGACATGTTATGTGTAGGAGGCCTTATATATGAGGACAAAGCCTGGATGTTCTGTGGGACTCTATACAGTTGAGAGGACTGTATATTTCTGGCAATTGTTGACAGATTTTCAGGATTGCGTAGCAATGTATTGTGTATTTGGCCTCTGTAGGGAGGGGGGTAGCTGTAAGTGTTACAGGTCCTTTTCTATCTGACTTTGCATACTGTTCCAGTTTCTGGTGCTTTATCAGCTGTATATGTTTGTATGAGCAGACTGACACATGTGCCATACCACAGTCAGGCATCAGACTACGCTGTGAATTGGACCAGTATATGTAGGGGTAGTGTGTGAGTGGCAAACATGCTGATGATTTTGTACACACAGTCCATATACTCTACTGTTCATGTGGCTTACCAATATGTCACTTTGAATGTGGTGAGATTAGTCATGGGTATGCACTTTCACACTGGTGTCTGTCTGTTTGTCAGTGCTATTACATCTCTGTAGTGCATGATATATTTGCAATTACATTTGTATTCCCCCATAACAAAATTGGGTTAGTGTTGTGTCAGTCTGCCTGTAGTTTAGACAGTGCTTGATGACATGCCTAGCAGCTCAGTGTAGTTTCCCTATTGTGATGTTATGTCCAGATATTTATCAGATGTACTGTTGCCTGGCCCCCATACCTGTTGTGTATTTCTGAAACATCAGTGGGATGATGTGAAGATTTATGTCAATAAATAGTCAGGAGTAATTTGGTTTTGGACTTGGGCTATTCCAGTCAATATATGTTACAACAGACAGGAGGGTGTTACTGCATCAAATGTGTCACCTTATCTACTCCAGTATTTGGGATATGTTCCCCATTTCATGGCTTTACCCCCCCCTTTGTCAGGCTTGGTCCAGATTTGTTGCAGTAAGGGGTTCTGCACATACCTCTCGACTGTCCAGATTGTTTCAGACTGTCCAGGTTTATTGCTCATATTTCTGGTCTGTTCCATAGAATAATTATTTTCATTTCTGTGGTAAATCACTGTGATTATGTGAGTATTTCTGCTAGTAAATGATGACATACATTTCAGTTTCAGAACTCACATCCTTCTGAACATATATGCTGATACAAACCCTGGTACTGCAGCAAAATTCTACATTTATAACTGCAGTACGTACATTATGTCCCTAGTCTTGGTCCATTGTCTGCCCATTTTGACAACCTTTGTCCAGGATTCTTGCACTAAGAGGTGGAGAGGTATGGTGCTGGGTATAACTCCACTACATGTTATGAGCATATATATATATATATATATATATATATATATATATATATATATATATATATATATATATATATATATATATATATATATATACATATATATATACATATATATATATATATATATATATATATATATATATATATATATATATATATATATATATATATATATAAATATATATATATATATATATATATATATATATATATTCCTTTGATATGTATACATATATTTATATAACAATATATATGTATATATTCTATATGTATTTGTTTTATATGTATAGCTCCATATATCTGATGTATATACTTTATCTGGTCTATATTAAATATTCAAATGCGTAAATGTTTGAATCACTAAAGATCGAACTTTAGAGATCGAACGCTTAAATGTTCGAGTATTTTAAAAAAATAAAAAAAAATAAATAAAACAAAATGTAAAGTGTTTAAGCAGGGGGGCAAGTCTCCCTGTACCCCACTTACCCCCTGCTACTTAAATATACCAACTCTGAGATCGCACTTCAGTGTGCTACAGTGCGGAAATGGAAAATTTCCTATTCCCTACACAGTAGTACGATCTTGGAGTTGGTATATTTAAGTAGCGGAGGTGTGCAGGGGGCTTGGCACCCTGCTCATTTTCTTTTTTCATTTTTTAAAATATTCAAACATTTAAGCATTCGATCACTAAACTTCGATCTTTAGTGATTCGAATGTTTAAGCATTCAAATATTTAATATAGACCCATTTATCACCATACACATCTATATGTGTATATTTATATATACTAAACACAACTGATTCCACAGCATTTGTTCTATACTATCCTGTACCTGTACTGAATTATGTATTTGAAAAAGCAGCATTCATTATTACAGGTCAGATGGTGTAGTGGTACACCGCTCTGACTATGGTGTACAGGGACCTTGGTTTGACATTTGGTAGGGCTGATTATTTTTTTGCTGAGCAGAACAGTGGCTGATGGACACAGAGTGATTAAGGCACTTTTAAACAGTTGTAAGTGGGTTTGCTTGGGTTTGTGTGATGGTAAGTGATGCCAACACATGGTTAAATGGGAAACTGCTTAATCTGTGTAGGCATCAGTTAGCATCACACAAACTCGCTTACTGTTGCTTACTGCTACTTACTCCCACTTACCCCCACACTAATTTCTTTAAAAGAAAAGAAAAAAGGAGTGAAAGGAAAGTGGTGAAAAAGGGGGCATGCAGAGGGAAAAACAATGCGAAAGATAGCTAGGGATGTGCAGGAAGGGTGTAGGGAAAGTCCATAGCTGTCCATTTCTGAAACAGTAACAGCTGTGCATTTGTACACAATTTGAAGGTGAATTTGGACACTCAATCCCCTGAGAGAGGGGTGAGGACAACAGTAATGTGTTGTTAAGCCAATTAGACCAGATTACATGAGTCCAGTGGACAATTGTGGGAAATGGACAGCTATGAATGGGACGACATTTGTTTGGGGAAACAGATTGCCCTTTTTTTAATAAGGTGAGAGTGGGATGTTTGGAAAGGATAAGTATATCTGGGGAGGTAAGTTGGGTAGGAAGACAGACAAGACAGACAAGATAGCTGACAGGGGCAGTACACAACACATGTTGAGGGTAAACACTTTGGATGGGTAGGGTGGTTGGAAATCAGATGCACATGAGCCCCCATAAGGTTACAGTGGGACTGAGGTCTCCAGCCATAGGCAGTCACCACTGCACCTTTATGACCCTAAATGTGGCTGTGTTGGGTGCTGCACAGGAGGGGCAAGCTGACCCTCAAGATGCACCAGGCAGCCCTCAAGTTGGTGCAGCTGATCACCATACTCTTAACGGAAGAGGATGCACACCAATCCCTGGACCTGACTGTGGGTTACGGTCTCCTGTCCATGCCCACTCTTGGGGGAGACCGCCCCATCCCCTGAGGCAGTTCAATGCAAAGGTGGTGCAGTACCAATGGAAGGGGAAGGCCCGGGTTGGGTCCGAGATATGGTGGGGCCCGGTGCCATGGCCAGATGAGGTGGGACAGGTTGATCCACCGGAATCTGCCTTCCCAGATGTGCTATATTTTAAAAAATATGGTGGCTAGTCAAGAACAACGCATTTCAGGATTAGTTATAACAGCATGCATGGGTGTTCCAATTGACCCCATAAAACAGAATTGAAACAGTTGCATAGCAAACAGAACACATGCATGTATGGAACCACAGCAGGAATTATAACAGTATAGAAGTTATATTGATAGCAACAGGCAACCAATGCTAGTATTTGAACTGGGAATATTAATATTCAAACGGTTCAATATTTGTATAACAATAGGACACATGTTCCAAAAGTAGGTTTGGAGATGAACATACCCATTTAATGTGTATGAAGTATTGGTGCTGATAGGGTGAGGGAGAGAGAGAGAGAGGTCAATTAACAACTGTCTAGGCTTCAATTTTCAACAACTGTACAGCTCATTATTCTACTCAATACTCTCCATGGCTGACCTCACTGTATATCTACCTATGGCCTGAGGATGGACAGTGGGATTGTTGTACACAGTGTATTGTTTAAGTCTTCCTACAGCTAATAGACACATTTCCTTACCTGGAAGACCTGTTGAAGAAATTTGTGTTAACACTACCAGATTGTTTCTACATATATTCACAGTTACATATGTGACACTGACAGGAGTGCCCGGCACTCATGTTTGGGGAATGTGTTACAGCCATGCTTCACCAAGGTTTCTATCTGTCTCCCTGGTTATTATCAGCAGTGATCATTAGCCATGACAGTGTGACACTTGAGGGACATGTATCGGAACAAAGTGCATGGTGTATGTACTTATCTTGCTGTCATTTGCATCCTTGGGGTTGGACAGTGGATATGTTGAACACAGAGTGTGTTGGTAAAGCCTTCTTACAGCTATTACAAACATTTCCTTACCTTGCAGACCTGTGGAGTTAATTTATGTTAATACTACCTGACTGTTTATACAAATATTCACATATTCTTGTTTGACAATATGCATTCAGTGTACTATCACTGCCAGGATTCGAAACATGCCGGTTTGTGCAAAGGCTGTGTTTCATCACAAGGAGCTACTGAGGAACTGCTGACTCATGCTTGACTTTTTTCTCCCTAGTACTCTCTGGTTTGCACATTCTGACCTTGTAGTTAGACAAATACCCAAGGTAATGACAACTGTACTACAATTTTTAGACAACAGATATGTGTTAAGTTTTCAGTAACAGTTGCATAAAACAGTTATTTTCTACCAGAAACACATAACTATGCAGAACTTGTGCAAATTTATATCCCTACCACAACATGACAAAGTAAACACAACAGTTTGGGTTTTTTATTTTTATTCAATGTAACAGAGACCTTTATTCACTTGATAACAGTCCTTTATTCATTGCACACAGTACATAGTTTACCTACTAGTTATGCAGCCCCGTGCGGTCGTCTCATTCTCTCCTAACTTGTCATCTCAACATCAGAAGCATCAACAATAAGGTGCATGAACTTCATGCACTCATTGTTGATCTATCTCCTGAGATCTTATGCCTATCTGAGACATGGCTAAAACCTATCACTACTGATAATGAAATACTACTCCCTGGGTATAATATACATAGGCTGGACCGTACTTCCAGAAAAGGGGGTGGGGTAGCCATACTTTACAAATCTGAGTTGACTGTATCTACGGATGTCTTACAACCACCTCAGATTAATAACTTAGAAATTCTAGCCACCAAACTGCAACTTAACTACAGTAAAAGCATTTATATAATCTGTATGTACATTCCCCCAGGTAATAATATAGCTACACTTGAAGATACCCTCCACTGGATATCTAGCCATTACCCCCAAGAAACCTTACTTCTCAGAGACTTTAACATAGACTGGACCTCCTGTTCTTTAGAATCCCCTACCACCCATATTAACCTGCACTCATTCACGCAAGTTATCAACACCCCAACAAGGGCAGGCAAATCCAACCAGAAAGAAAGTATACTTGATTGGGTACTTATTAATAGTCACCTAACCTGTATACATTTGGAACCCTCCCTGATAGTCTAAGTGATCACCATCTCACATACATAATTAAGCACAAAGTCACCAATCCCAAACTACCCTTACTAAGAACGGTCAGAAATAAAAAAAAATTGACTCAACCAAATTCCAACTAGAATTAAATTTGTGCAATTGGTCCATACTAAAACATCTTCCCGTAGAAGAAGCGGTATTGTATTTTAACAACAAATTCCTTGAGATTCTTAACTTTCATGCCCCTACTCGCTCAAAGAAAACCAAGGCAGTAGCTGCTCCTTGGCTTTCAAAAGAGACCAGGCTTAAAATTAATCTCAGAAATAAAGCTTGGGCTTTATGGCGCACTACTAAACTTCCGCATGATCAAATTAAATACAGACAACTTAGGAATGAAACTAAAAAACACATACTACTTGACAAAAAACAATACTACCACAGGCTACAAATAGAAAATCAAAATCACCCTCAAAAGTTCTGGGCAGGGTTAAATAATCTTCGCCACCCTGGTCACTCTACTACCCCTGTCCCAGATGCCTATATCAATAAACCACCAGAAGTAGTCTCTGACAGTTTTAACAGATTCTTTACTGAGACTATCCAAGCCCTAGCCAACCAACTGCCTCTAAGTTCCCATAGTCCAGGTAGCTCTACTCTTATAAATAAACCTTCTTTTAGCTTCCAACCTGTTGCTACATCATTTATCCGCACCTTAATCAGAAAACTAAAACCCACAACTCTCTCAGCTGACCAACTTCCAGCTGAATACCTGCAAATATCAGCCGGCCATTGCCTACCCAGTGTCACTACTTATCAATCGCACTCTAACAGAAGCAAATATTCCTGATATCTGGAAAATATCCTACGTAATCCCTCTTCATAAAGGAGGCAGTTCTACAGAACTCTCCAATTACAGGCCTATTGCTATACTCTCTCCTCTAGCAAAGATTATGGAAAAATGTATTCAAAAACAGTTTATGCAACACCTAATTAACAACCACCTAATGGCAGATACCCAGCATGGCTTCAGACCTCACCATAGCACTACTTCAGCCCTACTTGTCTTCTCCAACACCATAAATCTCCACCGCAATAATAACCTTATTTCCTCAGCTCTTTTTCTGGATCTGTCCAAAGCATTCAATATGGTGGATCATCAACTATTAATCAATACCCTACAATCACTTTGTCTAGATCCTAAAGCCCTACAATGGTTTAATTCATACCTAAGTGGTAGAAAACAGGCCGTGCTATGGCAGACCAAACTCTCCACCCTGTTACCTAACACCCTGGGTGTACCACAAGGATCTATATTAGGCCCATTGTTATTCTCTATCTTCATCAATGACTTGAACACTGTCATTCCTAAAGTCAGCTGTATCCAATATGCAGATGATTCCACACTAATTTGCTCAGGAACATCTCCTACAGAGTTACAGTTAACTACCCAGTCTACCTTTAACACAATAGAAAACTGGCTCTCAAATCGTCGCCTGATACTGAATCCCAAAAAGACTAAAATGCTGTTATTCCTTCCAACACAAAGGTCTAGCGGCATTAACTTTACAATCAAAGCAAAGGATGGCACAATAATTTTGCCAGACCATTCCACAAAACTACTAGGTGTCACCATCGATAATAATTTAAAATTTGACCTACATGTCAATCAATTGATCAAAACCATCAATAAAAAACTAGGTTCATTGTATAGAATAAAAAGCTTTCTGACTCCCCCAGCTAAAGTTGCCTTTGCTCGATCTTATCTTCACTCTACTCTCCTGTACGCATCCCCTCTTCTCCACAATACTAGTAAGACTGTCCTGAATAAAATCACAATCTGTTACAATCACATCGCCAGGTTTGCTACTGGATTTCCTTTCAGGACACAACACTGCATTAACCTATCTCGGTTGGATGGCTCCAACTACCTAGTCTAATACTGTATAACCAACTAGTTATGACACACAAAATTTTATACAATCCTGAAAACACCCCTGCACTCAAAAACCTGGTTACTATTTATAACAACCCTAGATCACTGCATTCTTCCAGTAGACTCCTTATCCAGAATTGTAAATCTAATAACTTAGCCGGTGACTCTCTTTTTACTAAATCTGCAGGCAGAAAATGGAACCTACTACCTCCTGAGATTACCTCACTCTCTTCTCTAGGTCAGTTCAAAGCTAAACTCAAACTACACCTGGGGTCAAATCGGACTTGCTACTGTATCAAGCCTGGCTAATTCTTTCTCTAGATTTTGTATAGATGTTATGTGTATGGATTGTCTTGATATTCTTCTGTAAATATACTATTACTGTCTAAATGTTTCTTCACCAAATATTCCATTACGCTGTTCGAGATATGTGACATGTAATGAAGTTTTTGAGATATGTAATGATTTTTTTACTTTGGGAGCTTTTCTCCCCGGGCCTCCGCTGAAAATGGACATATATCCAGTCGGACTATCCCGGTTAACAAATGTAAAATAAAAATAAATAAATAAATAGTTGTTGACAATCTATTACTGTCTATTTATTTATCTTGAATAATACAAGCTAGATATTTACTCACCAGCTTCCCAGTGCAGCCTTAGCAGCCTGGTGGCATGTGCATCAATATTTGTAGCCCTCTCATCTGCAGCTGATAAATAAACATTTATGCATACCTATTGATTACATACTCAGGCTGGACTTTGCAGAACACTAATTGATACTGATACTTACACACTTCAGGGACATTCCGTGCCTGTGGATCTTTGATCCACTGGTCGAAGAGATCCCTCTTCCTACTTTTCAGGTCAGCGTAATGGTGCCTGACCAGCTCACCAGTCTAAGGGATACCAGTAGCACTGGTGAGGTCATGTGCAAGATGGTCCCAGGCCTCTGCTTTGTATTGGGAGCCCTGGTACTGGTCCTGCAGCAGTCTCCCTTCATGGTCTTTTACAAGGAGTCCAGCCATGACCCTGGACTCCTGAATGCCCCTACTCTGCACCTGAAAGTGCACACCCTCACCAATGCCAGCCATAGTGCCTGCAGTGATCAGCTACAACTGGTTATAGTTGTATTATTACCTATGAGGTTTAAATAGGTCTGATTTCCCACCCTTTGTCATGATTGAATGATTTTGAATATGCTGAGCTAAGCTAAGTGATGCACAAACCCGCTTAGTTAAGATAAGCATTGTTTAAAGGGATAGATGCTAAGCACTGCTTACCAGTACATAAATCCACTTAGCTAAGCTAATTATTGCTAAGCATTTAAATTTAAGCAATGCTTACACTGGCTAAGCATAGCTGAGCACAATTTAGCATTGTTCAGCTTTTATTTTATGGGCTATCAGAATTGTAGGGTTGATTCCTCATTAATGACATAATATGATATGTATGTTTACCTTCCATAACATCCCCCTATGTGCTTTCCTTACATTATATTCTTGTGTGGCTATACTGTATGGGGCACTTGTGTTTGTATGGGGGTTTCACACCTTTACTGCACTGACACCTCACATTTGGACATGCTACACTACCCTGGTTAACAAATATATATTATCTACTACCTATAATAAAAAAAAATATTTTTAGTGCTGCTTTCACATACAAAAATGAATAGACTGCATTGGGGCTTAAACAGTGAATGACTGCATGCAAGGTGAAAGCTCTAACCACTACATCATGTCACTTTGAATAGTTTGGCTATATATTTATATTTAGCTCCTTAGGATGTTCAATCTATGCTGAACACAGCTGCATGACGTGCACACCTGCTCAGCTACACTTAAACTTTAGTGGAGATGGGAAAAAATTAATTTTTTGTTTTATTTTTCTTAGTTTAGGGATATTCACATAGCTAACAGTCATACCTCTCCACCTCTCAGAGCATAAACTCTGGGCAAAGCCTAATATGATGGGGCAACAAAGAGGGACAGATTTTAAATATTGCTCTTACAAACATAGAAAGTTTATAGAATAATAGGTTTTGCATTAGCGTGACTTATTTGAAAAATGTGGAGTCTTAGACTCAAATTTTTGCCATTATTTAATTACTTCAATCCTTAGCTCTTTGCCAGGACAGTAGGGGGAACAGACCTAACATATGTGGCACAAATCTGGACATTCTGCGAATATCTGTTCAGTTGGGAGGTATGCTAACAGTGTCTGTGGACACTGTTTTTGTTTTCAAAGTGCTGTACGGCACATCTTAAGTGTAGGGGGTGTGTTTACTGTGTGAGCACTGCTTGGACACACCCTCTGCACTTGTTTATGGATCGTGCCCATGCAGGTTATGCAGCAGCATGGCTTCATGAATATGCAAGGTGAGCTGCTGTGCTGCACGAGCACGATCCACTCCATGCAAGTATAGACTTATTCTTGCACAAAGCTTTCATGCATCCCAGGGACTGTTTTATGTGGTGTTAAATAAAGGGCCCCTACTCCTTTTAATAGGTGCCGTGTAATTTTTTTATATTCATCTGAGCTACCACCAACTCATACAAATTGGACTTACAAATGCCAACTCAAATTTTTAATATATTAAAGCGATTAAGGGTGAAATTAAAATATTGATTAACCAGGTTACCAAATTTATTATCTGTTACTTAAAATACATAAAAGGTTACTGCATCCCCAGGTACACCTATTGTTTGAAATACATTCTCGCTTACTGGACCTATTTTTGCCTTCTTTGAGAAATGTTTGAAATTCTTGCAACCTTTTGTCAGGTCCAGACTACATGGTACATGTTTGATACTTTATAAGATGTTGGAAATTTGCAGATTGAATGTGATACATTAATATACACACTAAATGTACAGGCTTCATACATTATCATCCCCATGAGGATCACATGTTAGCTGTTAAACGACTCCTTGAACTGTCATATTTATATCAGGAAAATTCATCGTTTCATTTGACACAACTGATTTTTTTTTCTACTTCCAAGGAAATTGTTATCATCAACTGTACAATACAGCAATAAGGGTGGCATTTCTTCTACCTACATTGACTTGCTTATTGGGTGTTTTGAGATATGATATAGTTGTACTCGATACCATAATCAAATGTTTTCAGTCTACAGATATGTGAGGATGTTACTTAACCAACTGCTGGTTGCTGCAGAAGGAATTGGTTACTCTGCTTAAGAATTTTGTTCATTACTTAAATCAGAACAAATATGGTATTTAGCTCAGTATCTCTTACAATTTATTTATAACTACATTGTTTACTAAACATTTATTGTTGGTTTGGTCATTAAAAGTACTATCAGGAACATTGCTGGAAATCAAACAGTTGTCATCCCAAGCACATTATCTCTAACATCCCATATTCCCAATTAATTAGGGCCAGGAAAATTTGTAGTGATATCACAGCTAATCATCAGGAAGTGGTCATTTGCTCTGTCCTTGCCTTTTTCAACAAATGGTGATAAGAAAACTATGTTCAAAAGCTTTTGACAGTGCTGGCAAATTCAAAGAACTGACCATGTTAGATATAGTAACATTCACCCAGAGATTCAAAATGAAGCACGTTATTAATAACTGGAATATGATAAAAATGACAAGTTTTGTGGGAACATTTCTGACTATGTGAAAATTTAAACTGGATAAAAAAGCTAGGAAATCACTCCACTGGTCACCCACAAATAAAATATAAGGTCCATTTTATTAAGCATTTTTCATCTCTCCTTATAGGGAGACTTCTTCAGATCTGAATCCCTCCCTGCCATTCTGTCAGTTGCTTAAGTTGCTAGTTGAGCCCAGGTTGACTTGGACACAGTCAGGACTTCATCCCGCTACATCACAGTGGATGCTGAATTTGGAAGTCCTTGACTACAGATATTGATAGTAAGATAAAAACAATGAAAATGTGTCCATTCCCTTTAGTTTTTATATAGATCAAGCATGTTTTTATCAACCATAGGAGAGGCTGTGGGTCATAATTAATAAGTAGTTGAAGGCATATATTTGGGAGGGAAAGAGAGCAAGAGTTAAGTGGGATAAGATGTTTCTCTCCATATAATATGGTTTAGGATTACTTAATTTTATAAGATATTTTAGAGCTATGAGGTTAACATTCAAATACATAAAACAAGCAGAAGGTTGCAAATTAAAGTAGAAAGGAATGATGATGAAACAGGAGAAAATAAGATTTCAGATGCATGCCATTAGGAAGAATAACAACCATATGGATAATAAATATTTATAAAGTATCAGAAAGCATTCTAAGAATTAAACCACAACAGGAATGGAGAAATGTGATTTTATCAGTAGGGGTGACTGCCACTAGTACACAGAAAATAAGAAAGAGGGGGATAGAATTTGTTGAAAAAAAATAGTAATGATACCTAAGTATGGAAGTAAATAACTAGGGAGGGGGGACGTAATAGAGTGGTATGAGGCCAAGCAGAAGTTTGGACAGCAGGTTAGAGATTCCCTTCCCTACCAGGAATTGATAACAGAGAATAGGCAAAGAAAAGTGATATTGGAGTGCAAAGTAAAAGACTTATAGCTAAATCTAGAACATGAGCTGCTTTTTAAAAAGGGATAATTAATAGGGTCTATAAAATAACTCAGGATAACTATAAACATCAATCAGAAGAGGCTAGAAAAGATAGGGATATAGGATGACATTTATATGCCACCCAGGTATACAATAAGATCTAGAAGGCTTAAAAAATTTGTATGGAAGTACTTACATAGGTATTTTTATATCCCAAGCAGACTTCAAAGCATTGTTTTCCTCAGGTAAACAGCAGATGCAAGAAAAGTCAGTAGGACATAGGGAGGTAATTGTTAATGAGCACTTTGTCAGAAATGTTGGGGGAACAAATGATTGTAAGCAAGGAAATTATTATTTTGAGCTATGATGCAGGAATTAAATTGCCTAAACATTGTAAGGCTTTACTAAGTAGAATGTTATTGACTACCAAAAAAACAATTACTAAAGTAGGAAATCACAATCTAAACCAATTGCATTTGAGGTATTGAATACTGTAAATGAGATAAAAGTATGGGAAGCATGATCTTTAGAAAAGGGAAATAAACTATATAGAAATAAATGGAATCTGTGGGAAAAATACACACAAAATAAGGTTAGGGAGGAGAAGTGAAATATAAGGGATGGCAGGACTTGAGCAATTTAAATAATATTTGAATGAATGAAAAATTTAAAAAGGAAAAGATATATGTATAATGCATGAAAATAATGAAAATATTTACAGTGGCTTGCTTTCTTTTCTGTTAGTATATGTGTGCTCATGTCATTGTTTAAAATGATACATTTAATAAAAGTGCTTTAAAATAATTCATCTCCTTCTGATTTCCCTCATTTGCTGCCATGATGACTGTTCTGTCTCTGCTCAGTTTCATCCCACGTGCCTTCAGTTTTGCATTTCAGTTCTCTGTCATTTGCTGAAGTTCCCGTTCAGTTTCATCCCATGCACCTTCAGTATTGCATTTCAGTCCTCTATCATTTGCTGAAGTTCCTGTTGCAAGGCTACTTGTAGTGCCACATCATCTGCATACCACAGCTTTTTGATCTTTCCTTTCAATCTAAACTGTTTACTAATGTAGTCTATAACCAGTATGAACAACAGTAGGCTAAGAGATGAGCCCCAGTACACACTCTGTCCCACTGGGAACCCTTCTGTGAGTCCAAACACTGATATTAATATCAATTGACAAATGTAATTGGTCTTGTGTATATGTTTATATATAAATATAATTTTTAAAAACAGTCTGTTGTTCTCATAGGTATTTTATTCAGGTCACATGACTGCATTTTTAAATTTAAACTCGTAATTGAGTTATGACTACAAATTTGCACTGATGAGGCCATTTAAAGTGAACTTTTTTGTGGTGCCAATAAACTATGTGATATATGACACTATCACATTGTGTTGGAGTATTTATTTTTTGCTTGTACAAACATATACACATATAGGTGTTATTATTAGTGTTGATGTTGATTTGGTTTCAGTCCATTGATGTTGTAGCATGAATATTTGATAGATCTTTTGTAACCTTCATTTTTGTATTTGGATTTGATTGTATAGCTATTAGTGAGCTATCTATTTTGTGGTGATTGTATTAATTTTATAAATAATTTGGAGATTTGTCTTTCTGCTATGTTTTGTTAGTAGTGACGTTATGACAGTTAAGGACCATGTGTATGTGCAATGAGCTTTTTAATTAATGCTTTGCCTGATGAAGCTGGAATGTTCAATAGTCTGGGCTTTGTTGTTAGTTTTCATTGGTGTGAAAGTTGCAATAAGTTGTTTGATTTGTTGATAATAGAAAAGCTAACATGGGCTATATGATGGTGATAAGAGTGTTTTTTTATGTGAATTATGATATTTTGATTTTGTGGTTCAAAGAAGATGAAGTTGGATTGTCAGCTAGTTTTGTTTCATTGTCAGTTTTACTGGCCAATGTTAATTATTATAAAAAGGAGGTAACGTGTATTGTGTGATATAAGTAAATGTCCTATCAATGTTACTCATATTGGTGTCATTGACAGGTTATTGATCAATTACATTCATTTTGATATGTGTGCTTTTATAGTAGTTCAACATGTACATTTAGGAGCTCATGTTTGAATTTGTGGATGGGAGGCAGCTATTATATATTGTTTGTCTATGACATAGATGCACCTTGATTGCTGTTGGTCACATTTAGTATGCCTTATAGGAGAAGTATGTGTTGACTGCCCAAGAGGTTTGCTTTTTGATTGGTTCAGATCAACATCTGCACATGCTGATTGGTTATAGTATAAATGTTTTTGGTTGCAGTTGGTAGCATGTGTTGTTCCAGCAACTGGAGTGGGTTTTTAAACATATGTGAATCCCTAGATCTTGATATGATTGAGATCTTGATCGGCATGGTGATGTTTGAATACTTTTTGCCATGTGAGATCTGTGATAATGGGGAATAATCTTTTGCTCCATGTATGAGGAACAGATGTGATGGCTATATTTGATATTATGATTCTGAGTGGCTCAATTTTGATTTTACAGACTCTGATAGGCCACACTATAGTGTACACCGATTGGTGTTAGATAATAAGTAACATGCCTTTTTTTACTCAGACTGTAGGCTCTGATAGGGTACATGACCGTATACACTGATTGGTGCTAGACACACAACCCTCCTATTGTTCAGGGCAGATGATTGCATGTTAAACATGTTTAATGGTTTTGGAGCCATCTAGGCATAAGTTAAGCTATGAGGAAATAGGTTTGATGGGTTTATGGATTGAAGGATTTTAATAAGAGCAGAATTGGCTATCTTGATGCTTAATTCAGCTAGCTTTTATTATCCAGCTTAAGTTGTGTAAATTGCTTATGGGAATATCAACAATGTCTAGTCATAAGAGACACATGAGCATTTCACCCGTACAATTTGCTAGGTAGCAAAGGCTATATACAATACATTGTTGTTGAAGCTAATGATTTCTACTATATAGATTAAAAGCTAACATGCACCAATCATGAGAGTGTTTATTGTGATTTATTATAATACAGAAATGCGGAAAATTTGACCACATAAAGGATTGGTTAATATCTTTGAAATAATTAGTTAGACAGGAAACGTGGGTTGAATTTTTAATGCATTGCTTATGTTATCAATGTTACATTATTTAAATAAGTAATTAGTAATAGGAAGTAGTTTGCTTAACAAATTTGTTGGAAATGTAATAAATATTTATTGATCATTTCATCTTTGAAATTGCTCCATGTGAACTGCATTGTTTATTTGGAGTTGATATGAGTAATCACAGTTTCTCATTACTTAACTTTGATTGGTAGATATGCACAGATACACAATTTGATTAGTTGAAAATGTTGCATTGAGTATTTAGGACTGGTGTTCCTTATCCTATCATAATAAGGGTTTGTAATGCTTTTGATAGGTTAGATGTTATCAAGATGACTTTTGATTGGTAGACAAATCTTAGAGCATTAATATGCACTGTTAATCAGTTGATCATGTTTTATTTGAGATTTGATTTTTATTGGTTGATGTTTTATTGGGATCTGTACTTAATGTTGTGGGGACATCGTTTTAATGGTCTGAAGAAGCGATGTTATTTGCTGAAGCACTTACCATTTTTATAAAGTTTGTTATTTTGCAATAAAAGAGCTTTGTTTCTTCATACACAGTGGTGGTTTATGTTCTATGTTGTATCTGACACTAGCACATTGCATTGGAGTATTTATTTTTTGCTTGTACAAACGTACACACATATAGGTGTGTGTGTGTATGTGTGTGTGTGTGTGTGTGTGTGTGTGTGTGTGTGTGTGTGTGTGTGTGTGTGTGTGTGTGTGTGTGTGTGTGTGTGTGTGTGTGTGTGTGTGTGTGTGTGTGTGTGTGTGTGTGTGTGTGTGTGTGTGTGTGTGTGTGTGTGTGTGTGTGTCTTTCTCTCTTTATATATAGATCAGTCTAGATATGTATAGATTTATGTATTTATGCATCTAGCACGAGACATACTAATAAAAACACACATGCATGCACATCTCTTGTCTGTTTCTGTTGAGTTGCAGCCAACTCCTAGCGTGAACCCCTGGACAGCTGTTGCTATACACGTAGTTTACAACACAAAATTGGAAAAAGAACTAGGTTGTCAAGTCTTTCTTCCATATCACACATGCCCACAATCGCATTGGTGGACAACTTAGACTCACTACTACACTCAAAAAATAATCGACAGATAGAGAAGTCCAGTGAGTGCAATGATTCAACAAGTTAGACTAGGACCCAAATTACTTAGGTTTAATTTATGTACTCAATTGGAGCTTAATCCTATGAGTATTTGTTGATTTAACCAATAAATTAAATTAATAAACAAATGCACCCACAAAAAACAGAATGAGCTGTCAAAACTTCAGACAAAAAAAACACCAAAATTTATCATCTTCTGCATTTGCAAAACATGCTTCAAAATAATATTTTGTTATAAAATTATTTATATAAAGTCTATAATGAAGACTTTCCCTTGCCTCACTAATTATTCCCACTTTATGTACTCAAACTGACCATCTACTAGTATTCATAAATATCGTTCAAGCCATTTCAGCAAGCTGACTCTCCAACATCACAGCATTTCCTCCATCTTTCTTCCCTATCTTAACCTATCCCCTTTCCAATCATATGAACCTCTTTCTCGATCCATTTTCTCTCTTTGCCTGAATCATTTCTTTTTGTCTCCTCTACTACACTCTGAAATCTATCTGTGCTAGATACCTAGATACACCCTGTGCTATAAAAGTTAGTATTTTAAAATAATGCTGTAGCATGACTAGCAAGTATACAAATGTTACTGATACAATGTTTAGCCACATGTAAACATCTATATCTAGTAATGTAATAGACAAAGCTGACAACTAAGTATGTCATTGTAAATAGTACATAGATATATGGTATGCCATTGTAAATTGAATTTGTACTATGTATACAACAATTAGATGGAGATTTTCTATCTGGGTCACCACTGAAAATGGACTTTGTCCAGTCAGACTTTCCTGGTCAACAAAGACAAATAAAGGAATAAACAAATAAATATTTTACACTTTATCAGCTGATTTGCCCTTTGTGAATGCCAGCAGAGGTTACCACACATGACATCTCCTTCCACCCCATATCATTTTCCTGTCCAGGCAGTTTTGTGACAGTAGCTCTTATCTAATGTATGTCCACTTACCAGTGTTGTACATAATCCACTGTCAGCACCAGGAAATGCATACTACTCATTCTATTCTATTCTATTATATTCTATTCCATTCTATTCTATTTTTGATTATAAGTTTACAAACAATAATACAGAATTTATAATACTGCTGAAGGCAGATATGTCAAAATTATGCTGTAAACAATTTATTTACTTGATTTATTAACTTCATCAGAAAAATAAACCTACCTGTAAATGCCCCCTGTAGGAAAACACTCCAAACCAAAATTGATAACTTCCAGATTATTAAACATGCAAAAGTTGTTGGATTTAGTAACTACTAACAATGAACAGAAGCACCAGCAATCATATTTGCAAATAAGATATATGCTTATCTATACTGACTCTACCATTAGGCATAGCAGAGTTGTCTCATCCAATAGGCCTTCCTCAGTAGACTAAACTTTGCAAACTGTAAAGGCACATTAATTTATAGTCAAACTGGAAAAGATGTTACAGTAATATTCTGTTTTAGAGAAACACGGTCATTGTGTGGAAAAATGTAAATATGTTAAATAGTTCAAAAATAGTTATTTCAAATTTCAGTCAGTTCATTATTAAAATGGAATGAAAGCAACCAAAATAAGATATATAAATAAGGTATAAGGCATTGAAAATATTACATGTCAGAAATAGTCACTGCAAAAAGTATGTGCATGTATTTATACTGCTCAAGCATATTTCTTTTAATAGCAGTTTATTAAATGACCTAAAACATACACCAACAGAAGCATGTATTTATATATATATATATATATATATATATATATATATATATATATATATATATATGGGTCTACTTCTAATGACCCGACAGAAATAACCGACGCCAGAAAACCGACAACACACAAACCGACAACGCGAAACACCGAACACCATAACACCGACACACTACACGTAAACAACACAGTACACTACAACACATATCCACTAGCCCTAACCCAAACCCTAACCTAAGGTCCGACACTACGCACTCTCCCTACCTGCACCCTAACCCTAACTCACTTACACCCGAACCCCAAGCTCCGACACTACCGCACACTCTCCCTACCTGCACCCTAACCCTAACTCACTTACACACCCGAACCCCAAGCTCCGACACTACCGCACTCTCCCTACCTGCACCCTAACCCTAACTCACTTACACACCCCAACCCCAAGCTCCGACACTACCGACACTCTCCCTACCTGCACCCTAACCCTAACTCACTTACACACCCCAAGCTCCGACACTACCGCACACTCACCTATCACACACCCTAACCCTACATCCCTGAGTATTGCACACTTACCTGTCCGCTCCCTACTCCTAAATCCCTCACTATCGCATACTTACCAGGTCGCTTACACATTCCCCTTGTCGGTCTTCCGTCTGTCGGGATTCGGCGTGTCGGTCAACTCGTTGTCGGTCATTTCGTGTCGGTTATTTCCCTGTCGTGAATCGGCGTTTCGGTCATTAGAAGGAGACCCATATATATATATATATATATATACACACACACACACACACACACACACACACACACACACACATATGTGTGTGTGTGTGTGTGTGTGTGTGTGTGTGTGTGTGTGTGTGTGTGTGTGTGTGTGTGTGTGTGTGTGTGAGTGTGTGAGTGTGTGTGTGTGCATGCGTGCGTGTGTGTAATTCCAATAATTAATCCAAGAAGACCAGCACTCCACTTTTTTTGAAATTGAAATGTAGATTTAACCCTAACACCCAAATACAAGCACAAGCACTCTCACCTTATTACTCTTCCACAGAATAGAATAGTATGGCAAAGAGGTGCATTAAAACAGCAGATTGATTTTGCCCATTAGCTTCATCAGTGCTAGCAGGCACATTCCACCCAGAAGGTTAAATGCCATTTAATTTAAAGTGATAACACCACTTCCTCAAAACATCTCCCTACACAATACACAATGCACAATCGCATTTGAACTTCTGGGCGGAATGTACCTACTAGCACTAATGGCACCAATGAATATAAATTAATAATTTAGCTAAAATGAGTTCACTGTAATAATAACTAAAGCTAATAAGGGAGAGGTGATAGTAGTTTGGGACTTAGTGGATTATTAAAAAAGAAGTGATGAGACAATTGAATGATAGTATTTCATACTGCAAATTGCCTTTTGACCCAGTGAATTGTTTAGTGATGGTTTTCTGCTGGATGCTAAAATGTTTGGTATTATTTCTCATAATTTGTTTCAACAATTGGTGGTGGATGATCCTAAAACACAAAAATTGTATACCTTACCAGAGATGCATAAATCCATTGAAAGTCCTGCTCAGTGCCCAGTTATGCCAGGATGTGGTTCACTAACAGAACTACTATCTTTGTACTTGAAGAGTCAACTTAAACCATTGTTAAAATATGTTAGAGCATTTATTAGGGATACATTAGAGTTTTTGAAGTTAATGGATGATGTTCAGATGTCCAATAATTCATATTTGTGTACCTTGGACATACAGTCCATTTATACTAGTATTCCACATGAAAGTGGGATAAAGGCAGTTAGATACTGGTTGCCTCATTCTGGTGTGTATTTTGAACAACATAATGATTTTTTATTAATATTATTGGAGTTGATTTCGGAACACTATTTATTTAGGTACAATAATAATTTTTACCTACATATTAAGGGTATGGCGATGGGTACCACCTTGCACTGATTTATGCAGATTTGTTTATGGGCTTTTTGGAACATAGTTTGATTTATACTGATGAAAATGTATTTAGGCCCTATTTAGAGATGTGGCGATGATACTTAGATGACTGTTGATGTATTTGGGTGGGTCCTGTCGAACATTTAAAGAAGTTTGTGGATTATTTGACTTCAAACCAATTCTCTTTAGTGTTTGTTAGTAAATTTGAACTATTCACCATTGACTTTTTGGATGTGAATGTGACAAAATTAATTTATGGCACTTTAGCAACCAGTTTATATAGGAAACCTTTTACTAGAAATTCATTGTTAGAAGCCACCAGTTGTCACCCACAACATGTGGTGAAAAATATTCCCAAATATCACTTTATGAGATTAAGACATATTTATAGTTCCACAAACAATTTTGAGATTGAAGCAGCTAAGGTGGAAAATAAATTTATTAATAGGGGCTGTAAAAAATGATGAGAAATAGGCACATGCTTTGGCTTCAAATGCTTTAAGGAAAGATTTGTTAAAGTCTGAAAGATTGAAAGATAGAAATAGTGAACAGTCAAAATTGAGGTTTATAGACACGTGATATAATCCCCTTTATGATTCTTGAGGTTATAAATCAATATCGGTATCTTTTAAAAACGTATGTATTTTTTGATCAGTGTTTGGATGACATATCATTTTAGCTGTCGAAGGGTAAGAATATTGGTGAGCATCTTCCGTGTTATAAAAAGGGAAATCGAAAAGGCAGAATGTTACAAGGAATACTATTTTTGGTAGTATATTTTGTGTTAACTGTGTTTATTGTAAAGTTGCATCTAAAACAAAGTCGTTTACATCAGTTAATACCTCTAAGGTATTTTCCATTAGACAGTTAATTACATGTAATTCAGAGTTGATTGCCTATATGGCAGTATGCCTATTTGAGGCATTCTAAATTGGAAAAACGTCTAGACCATGGAAACAAAGGATTGTTGTTCACTTAAATTATGTTAAATGTAAATGTCATAGAAGTGAATTGTATAAATAGCATATTGAACATAATTCTGCACATTTTGTATTTGTTGGTACTGATGCTTTTATAGGTTAAGGTTTGTGCGTTCAATTGAATCATGCATTTTTGGATAAGAAGAAAAATTATGGATAATCAGTTTAGGAGCTATGTATAAGCCAGGACTTGAATATCTGTAAAGTCATTGTAATAATTGATCTATAATTGTTTTTGACAAATTCAGGTTTATGCATAGGTTTGTTTATATTATGTATAAAAAATATATATGATGTCAAAAACATGTTTTATGATAAATGTTAGGATTATGTTTTTGTATAAAGTATTGTGCGGGAAGATGTTTTGAGGAAGCGGTGTTATCACTTTAAATTAAATGGTATTTAATCTTCTGGGTGGGATGTACTTGCTAGCACTGATGATGCCAATGGATGAAATCAGTCTGCTGTCTTAATGCACCTCTTTGCCATACTGTTCTCTTCTGTGGAAGAATAACAAATCCATATTTGTATTTCAAAATGTGGAGTGCTGGTCTTTTCATAGGTTCATAGGTTCATACTAGGCTATCTGCCCGAGGGCATTTACAAGCCTAGCCCATAGTTTTGTGGCTTACGCCACCCCTTTAGTATGGGGAACTATACCCATTATTTTGCTGTGCCTCTGTTGAGCAGTGACACTGAGGTAATCCCTGGGGTATATCTACGATCTCCCATCCATTGGTCAAGATTTCTCTTGAACAAGGCCAGCGAGGTGCTCTGCCTCACATATACGGGATTTTATTCCACAGCATAGGAGTCTTTGGGTGATGAATCTATCCCTCCAGCCTATTAATAGCGTGTCGAGGTTTAAGTCTCCCACCCTTGTGGCTCTGACGGATCTAGATTTTTGAGGTGAAGCATATTCATCAAATCTGGATTTGACATGGCCTTGTATGTTAGGCAAAGGTCACCTCTGAGGACTGAATAGAGCTGGAGTTCTTTCAGTCGGGCAGCATAGGACAGATGTTTGAGACCCTTTATCCTTTTGGTGAGGAACTTTGTGGCCTCTCCAGCTGCTGCAAGTGTCGGGTCAGATACATTCCGAATGGGGCATTGTACTCAATCATTGGTCTGATGAGTGATGAGTATAGGGAGACTATGACCTCCCTTGATCTAGATGAGAATCCCTTCATGATAAGGTGGGCAATGTAGAAGGTCTTCCTAACTACTTTAGCTACATGGGTGTCGAATGACAGACTACTATCAACCTGGGTCCCCAGGTCCCTGATAACTTTTTCTGTACTCAGTGGATTGCCACCTATTTGGTAGCTAGGGGTAACCTTGTTTTTCCCGAAGGGTATGACTATGCATTTTTTGGCATTTAACTTTAGGCCATGGCTCTGGCACCAGATATCCGTTTCTGTGAGACCCTTCTGAAGGATATCTGTGTCAGATGTGTTTTCTACTATGGCCCACTTTGCAGTCATCTGCAAACATTGTCCACCATAACCCTCCTGTGTTTGCTTGTACTTGGAAAAGTAGATGCCAAACAAGAGTGGGCCCAGGACTGAGCCCTGTGGTACACCACTTGTGACAGGCTTTGAGTCTGACATGGCGCCAGCAACTCTGACCCTGTGGGTTCTGTCACTCAGCCAGTTTGCAACCCATCTTGTGATGTATGGGTTAACATTTAAGCTGATGAGTTTTTCAATGATACCCGAGTGGGGTATTGTATCAAAGGCCTTCGCCAGATCGAGGTAGGCTGTATGGACTGCCTTTCCTCATCAATGGCTTTGGTGACTGTTTCAAAAAGTCAACCAAGTTTAGAAGGCATGATCTGCCTTTGACAAAGCCAAACTGGGATGGATCCAAAGTCTGCAAATTCCCTATGTCTTTATTTATGAGGTCCATTATGATCCTCTCCATGGCTTTGCAGATAAGGCT
This sequence comes from Protopterus annectens, assembly GCF_019279795.1. NCBI lineage: Eukaryota > Metazoa > Chordata > Ceratodontiformes > Protopteridae > Protopterus > Protopterus annectens. The sequence continues at coordinate 28,251,406 of NC_056751.1, read as the reverse complement.
TGTCAAGCTAATGGGCCGGTAATTTCCAGGGTCGGTGGAGGCACCGCCTTTGTGAAGTGGGACCACAGTTGCAGTCGCCACTCCCTGGGTACGTATCCAGAGGTAAGACTATGATTAAACAGCTGTCCTAGCTGTGGGTTTAATTCCTCATTGAGTTCGTGGAGCACACAGCCGGGGACACCATCAGGTCCCATGGATGCTGTGTTTTTGCTTTGGAGAGAGCAGTTCTCACTTGGGCGTTGGAGATGTTTGGGGGCTGCAATCGCTTGGTATAGATATCTCTCCTTTTGGGGGAGGGGAGAAGTTTGCACTGAACCTGTCAGCCAGTATGTTGGCAATGTCTGTAGGATCAGTAATCTTCACATCATTTTGAACTAGTTCTGAGCATATCTAGGAGTTTCCTCCCAGGTTTCTAACATAGCTAAAGAAGGCCTTATGATTGTCTTTTGAGTCTTTAGCTATTTTTCTCTCAAAATTTGCTTTGGATGATTTTATGAGAGCTCTTAGTTTTTTACTTATAGTGATCAAGGGTGTCTTACCTTTTAAGGATTTTGCTCTATCTTGTAGTAGCTTCCTCCTTTTGTTGTAGAGTTTGTTTATGGCTGGGGTCCACCAGAGTGGACGCTTGCCTTTGGTACAAAGAGTCTTTGTTTTGCTTGGGATTGCCTTATCCATGCAGTCCTGCAGGTGCTGGTAGAATTGATTGTTGGATTTCTGCATTTGAACAAACACCATTGGTCTAGTCCATGCACCAGTTGTTGTTGGGAGTTTATATATGTGTATGTATGTATGTATGTATAGAGAGCAAGAAAGGCCTACTGAAAAAAAAAAGACTTCCCTAGCTGTATGAGTCCGTATTGAATGTATTTGTTGCAGACTGTTTTAAGACATGAATTTTGTTTTTGGAAGAACCTGTGGCATTATGTTTTGTATAATACACTATTTTGGTTTTATAAGACTCATGTTTCTGCTGCCTTAAATATTCTTTAGCATTTATGCGAAAAAGTCACTTGACTAAAATAGTTACCTAGTCAGCAAAATAATCTGAGAATCTTTCAGATGAGAAAATGCTCCCATTGCTTCAGGATGTTAGCTGATAACCTGATTCATCATTTTCACCATAGAAATTATCCCTTTAACTTGGTCAAGGCTGCTCAATGTCAAGTGCAATCCATTTTTTGAAATACCATACTATAATATAAATAATGTACCAATATTGTTGGCAGGCAAATTTGTAATTGTTATACGTTGATAACTTTTGGTAGCAACTGATCCAGGTTTAAAGGTTTCATTTCCAAAAACAGGCCAATCTTCAAAAAAGATAGCTGGATGGCTTTGTTTTACCAAAACAATGCCAGTTTACTTTCCCTTATTTGACTTTTTTTGTCTTAAATTGCCTGAAATTAGTTTAGAGGTCTAACCACCGAATGTTTCTTTCTCTTTTACTATCTTTGATAATTATTTATTATTAATATGTTTCCACTTCTCTACACTCATTCATTGCTTAGAATTCTCCTTTTCTGGGGCTTTTTGTTTTTACTTGACAGGAATTGTAATATTCTGCTCTTGCAAGCTGATCTATAACAAGTGTTTGCTGGCATATCTCTTTAAGAAGTACAGACTCTTCCTCTCTCCGGTTTCATACCTAAATGTCCATACCATTACATTTTCATAACATTAATGCATGTTTTATTGGATTCGTGCACTCTAATGAATGTGTCTGATGACTGTCCCTCCTACTACCTTTTCCTAATTGAAGCAGATGTGTATTTGTAGGCTTATTTATTTATTAGTCCCCCTCTCTAGAGTGATTTGTCAAAATGATTATCATCATCCATAGTCTCAGTAGTGTCAGAATTTAGCTTTTCACTGCTTATAGTTTTCATGCATATTAGTATGACCATTACTAGTACAAAAATCTAGCTATGTAACTTCATTTTTATACATTTAAAGGAGAGTGTGTCTAGAATTATTTTCTGTCTGTTACCAGAAAATGACATATGACTTACTATACGTTTAGATTGTTCAAGATTTAAACATATTTTCATTACATGGCAATCCCTGTACCAGTATAACAATACATTTAGCTTAAGGTGGGTTTACAACGCCCACTTTCTTAAAGGAAAACCCCACATTGGCAATCAAAAAATGTTTTTTTTTTCATTGCATCTTTGTTTGATGAATTAGATTATTGCATCAAAATCACTTTAAGTGTGTTCTTGTTATAAAATGTTCTTATGTTTTCCCACAAAATGGTTGTCATGAGGCCTGCTGTAATCTTGTTTTACTGCTTTCATGTCTGCTTCCTAGAATCATTTTCAAGTTGTTTATGCCATGCTAGATATAAGGAAGTGATGCTGTTTCTTATCCTGCTGACAAACAATGGCAGTAGTGTGAGTCTTAGGCATCTTACACACCTTTTGTAATATGACTGTTTGCAATTTTTTTCTGAGTGACCCTCATATTTGTCTACCTATTTTATAGCTTGTTTTTTTAATATTCACAGCAGGCATATAACTCCTGTCAAAGAAAATGGATAAATTGAAGGCTTTTTAAGGATGCCAATTTGTAGTAATGACAGGTACTAACAGACCGAACCACATACTCATCCTGTGGTGTCAATGCTGTCACTGTAATCTAGGAGCTGCTAACCTACACTTCAAATAAATCATCCTGGTATTAATCACTTTCTGAAGTTTTCAGTTCCAAAATCAATTTAGGCAGCTTCCACCTTGCTGGGTGCTCAGTGTTCTCTACCAGCTTGTCTGAGGCTCCTTCAGGTTGTGTCTTCTCTTCCACAGCACACTTCTCAGAGCTACTGTTTTGGGCACAAAACTCTCCTGCAGTGAGAGGCCAACACCCCTGATTTTCAAGACCTTCTTTTTTGTTCATTAAGCTAGCAAGGTAATTTCTTTTTATCACCACTATTTTGATGAACCTCTTTGCCTAACTCACACACATGCTGTATTTATAAAAGGGAAACACAATGTTTTGTGCATATATACAGAATTATTTCTTAATTTTTATGATCTCATACTTCAATATTATTTATAATATTATTTACTCAATGTTTTTGATATCCTAGAGTGAGACCTGCCAAACAGTGCTACTGTCTATCTACTGATATATATATATATATATATATATATATATATATATATATATATATATATATATATATGGATCTAGGACTATTGAGCGAATGTTCAATCGTCCGAATCCACAATCACCAAACACACTTTAACAAAAGCACTTTCACCGAAAAAGTGCTTTCGTTAAAGTGCGTTAAAAAAATTACATTTACATTTTTGCAGGGGGGCAAGCTCCCCTGCACCACCCCCACACACCTACTTTAATATTCTCACCCCGAGGTTGCACTACAGTGGGGAAAAGGGAATTTTCCCTTATCCCCACTGTAGTGCGATCTCCGCAACAGGCATACTTACGCAAAAGTGCTTCTTCAGTGAAAAGCACTTTCACGCAAGTATGCCCGGCTGAATTGAATTTGTTTCAGTGATGCTGCCGTTCGGGGATCCGTATGGATCCCATATATGTATATATATATCTATATATATATATGTATATATATATCTATATATATATATATATATATATATATATATATATATATATATAGCTATATAGCTATCTAGCTATCTATCCATCTATCTATCCATAGGATTAATTAAAATAATCTAAAACAACATAAGATCAACAAGACAAATATTTAGAGAAAAAAATATCTAAATGGACAAAAATCTAAACTGAAAAACATCTAATCACAAAATGTGGACACCTTAGTAATGTCTGCTAACCTTGCCCCTTCTCCCAACACTAACCCTATACTTTACCTTAAAAAAAAACTTCCCATAGTACTATCTCTACACAAGGCATACTTAAGCACATGAACACTCTTCAGCATGCAATACCAAAGCTACCTATATCCTCTTAACTAATGCCTGACCCTAGCCATAAAATATACGCACTCACACACAAAAACATAATATCTGTCTCATTACCTAACTGTGATCCTAACCCTAACACCCAAATACAAGCACAAGCACTCTAACTTCCTTCCAAATCCCCTTACTTGTTTCAGTGAAACACACACACACACACACACACACACACACACACACACACACACACACACACACACACACACATTCTCACAAATAATTGATTAATAGAGAATAATTTACAAATCGGAGAGCCAGTGAACATAGTGCTGTAGCAAATATTTCAGACCACTTGGGTTTAAGCTGCATAACTAACTCAGGCCTTAATGTGTCACTCTGTATTGATTTAACAAATACTTAAACTAAAAAGCAAAACAGCTCCCCCAGAAAAAAAAAAACAGCATGACTTGTGAAATTAAGCAAGAAGCAACAGTAAAATCTCTCAGATGCTGGATTTACAGAATGTGCTTCTAAAATATTACTTGTCATGAAATTATTCACAAAAATTATGAATGCTTTTTTCTATTGTCAATAATTATCCACATCTTATTTAATTGGAGTGACCTTCTACTAGTACTTACAAACATCATCCAGGTACTGTATTTTACACATGTGCTACACATAAATGCTATCAGTGTTTTCTGCTCATGACAGCTATATCTGTCTGTCTGTCTCTCTCTTTATCTGGTGCTGGCATGTTATGGCCATGTACTCTCTCTCTATATATATATATATATATATACCTGTCTCCCAGTGCAGGCACTTTCATGACAGTGGTCCTTCTCTGACTCTCTGTCTCTTTCTGTCTTTATTTCTCTCTCACTCTCTCCCTCTCTCCCAGTGCAGGCATTTAAATGACAGTGGCCCTTCTCTGTCTCCCTATCTCTCTTTCTGTCTCTCTCTTTACCTCTCTCTCTTTCTCACTGTCTCTCTCTAGTGCAGGTACTTTTGTGACAGTGGTCCGTCTCTCTCTCTCTCTCTCTCTCTTTATCTCTCTCTCTCTCTCTGCCAGTGCAGGCACTTTTGTGACAGTGGTCCTTCTCTGTCTCCCTATCTCTCTCTCTCTGTCTTTACCCCCCCCCCCCCCGCCAAGTGCAGTCACGTTTGTGACGATGGCTCTTAGTTAATGCAGGTTCACTCACAACTGATATATATAATCCACTGAAAGCATCAGGGCAGATAGATACTATCGCTTCTCTTCAGTCATTAGGCATAAACTTACAACTAATGAAATAGAATTTTTAGTAGTGTTGAGGGCAAACATACTGAAAGCATGTATTAAACTTTTTAGTTATTTGACTAGTAACAGCTCCTAGAAAGTCAACCTCTCCATTATTGCTACCTTTAATAAATACTCCCAAATAAAACTTAGTTTCCAGTTTTACTTAGGGAAAACTTAGTGGGGTTGAGTAAATGCACACAAAGGGACAGCACAGAGGCTTGATACTGATCTGCCAGTCAATACAGTAGTACTTTATGACTCAGATTCCCTCCATTTGGTCTTCATTGTGATTAGTTAACAAAGGATTTTCATTCAGAGTGCAATACATATTCTCAAGCTGAAACAACCAAGATAAGAAATTCTTCTATTTCTACTGTAAGATTATTTACTTGTTTCATGCTTTGTTTGACAGTCCATAAAGCAAAGATGTACTATGACACCTGACTAGATATTGCTTGCTAGCCACATACATCAGGTTGCATGAATGCAGAATCAGGCAGAATGGGAAACAGATGTAATTTAATGTAGGACAGACTCACCCAGTTTTGTGGAGAAGACATGCACTTTCAGGGGATGATTTCATGCTAACATGCAGAGAAAATAAGTGAACTCTTGGACTTCTGCTTAAAATTTCATTTCCATGTTTGAAATGTACTCTCTGGGATGCTAAGCCCTGTTACAGGTGAGATGGATATTATATATATATATATTGATATACGCATGTTCAGTAATAAATATTAGTGAATGAATTATGAGTAACATGGCTGGCTGTTTTTTTCCCTCTCTCCGAGTATATTTGTACAAATTAATTATTTTAAACAACATCCTCATTAAACTCCCTTACTAATGCTCTCTTCTTGTGCTGTATTTCACCCCCACATTTATGCCTGCTCGTCCTACTACTACCTTCAGAATGTAGCCCACTGAGGACATTTTTGGTATAATTATAAAACAGCTTTTCCTAAAATCAGTATATACAGCAACATCAGCATCTACTCATTTAAAACGTATTGTTAATAATGTCTAATGATGCCTTTAATGTGTATTTATGCCCTAGTGACTGAAGTTTTCTTGACTTTAAAAAAAATATATATGTGGCATCTAAAAGCATGCCGGAGGTTCACACTTGGTGTATATTACATAGCTAATCCAGCGGACTTTTCCTATTAACAGCTGCATTATTCTGCCTAAAAATACTCTTTGACCTAGTTCTTCTTCTGAAGCAATATATTGGCCTTTCCCTGAAATTGCTTAATGATTTAATCTGCATTACTTTTATTTTCTGAAATGTATCAATTTATCATCCTATATACTGCCATCTGTCACTACGTTGTGCTGACATACATTTTTTTGCTAAGCAAAGCATTTTCAGATGATCATTTATATTTTTAATTTCCTCCTTTTCCATTATTTGCATTGAAGTAAAATGCATTTTCATGTGATTCAGTATATTTTATTCAGGTGTCCGAAAGTTTGTCACATCACTGCTACCTTTACCACCCACAGGATATAATCTTTCATCATTTAATTGAACATCCACAACCTGTTTTAAGTAGTACTATTAAATGTTTAGAAATGTTTTGTTTCTATAACAGTTTTCCTTTCTTATGGAAACAAACACATACTTGCAAAGTAAATTATTTCTCATTATTTTTTTTGTTTATCACTTTTTACTTCTGTTAGTCACACACAGAAAAACACAGTGAATGTCAGATAGCTATAGAAATGAGTTTCACAAGGGAATACTTAACTCTGTCAACTTTGTGTACCATAGTCAAGCATTCAGTAAAAGTTTTTCTCCCACCCCACCCCCAAGGTTAGCAATCACACTTGGCAATCTACTTCAGTAACCTGACTAAAGCTGTATCACCATGTAACTGTGATCGATTTCTCGCAACAACAGTCTATCAAATAGTTAAAACTGTTTGATCAAGTTTGGGCCATTTTAAACTCCCATGTTCTGTAAGAGAGAATGAACATTTCATGGTCACTTTGTCCCTGAAAAGAGAAAATGATTGCTAGAAAAAATAACATTTTCACTGACAGTTCAAGGTAATTAGTTTCCCAGGGAGAAGGTGCTGGTAGTGAGGGCTTCACACAGGCAGCCTTTGTCGTTTTATGGATGCTCATCTGTCATCTGTCAAAGCATTTCAAAGGGACCCTGGCTATAATGTTTTTCCTCTGCCTCTTTCCCATCCTGGTGGCCCAAATTTGTCGGAATAATCATTAGTCTTCCTATTTGACTAGACGATGCAGTTACAATGAATTTGTATGTAATGCTAAACACTGCAGCTGTTCAAGGAAAGGCAGTATTGTATGACTTTTCTGAAGGTCTAACATGGGCTGAGGACAAGCACATTTTTATGGGTAACGTGTGCTTACAATAGAAGGGTGATGGTTAGTGGGTGGGGGAACACTACTATTTAATCTAGCCTTTTATAACCTTTTGCATACATGCTTACTATTTTTATGAGCTCTTTCTGAGAAGTGGCACTGTGCTGAGAGACCACAGATTTAAATAAATTAAGCAATACATGTAGTAGATGGGGGCATTTAACATTCATTGCTTTTCATTTATTATACTTCCATTTATGAGTCATATAAATGCTTATATTTGTTTATTAATTTAACAACTGCATTGTGCCAAAGTGTCTTGTTAGTCTTGGCAACGAAAATATAAATTTGCTTTATTATTCTCATTTACAACTATAATTTATATAACAACCATTTGGGTTTGCCAGCTGGTGTAATAAAATCAGTGGTTTACAGTGACTCACATTTCTTCTGATATGTCCGTTATTTAACAAGTAGAAGAAACATACACTACTTATTAGGACAGAAGCAGGAAGGTTCCATCTTCTCAGTGTCAAAAAGACAGCTGAATTTCATACTGTGATAAAGGAGCAAATATCTTAAAGTGTCTTTTATAAAACAATGAGATGTTGAAATACAATCAAAAACACTAACTTTGTTTTACCATGCCTTGTTGCTATGACTATCCATCTATCTATCTATATTTTAAGTATGTGTGCATTAATATTAACTTCCAAATACATTATACAGATTGTGATGTAGCAATAATAGCAATATTCTATTTGAGCTTGTAGTCTTAGAACATGTTCATGCAATAGCAAGTGAATAGTGTATTTGTTTTTCTTATGTGTGTTTGTCTTAAGCAGGTGTCTGGACTAGACAAAAAATGACCTTTAATATCATGATCCAGATTCACTTTTACAATCAACATAAGCAGATGATATTAAAGTCAAACAATTATGTACAAAATATGTGGGAATATATGGAAAACAACATTTTCATTTCAGTCTAACACCAAATGGGATAGGCTAATTCAAGCACCAAAAGGGAAATTGGATAGTCTTAAAATGGCCTGCAAGGACAGTTGGCCTAGTACTCACCTATGAACTTATAAAAGTAAGAAAGAGGACAGAAAAATTAAACAGAGTACAACTCAAATGTATGGAAGAAAGTGGCAGGTTTAAATGTATCCATACGTGTCTCCATAAATGTCAAGCACTAAGGCTTGGATATACAGAAATCTATTCAGAAGATCCTAAATGGTTATTTCAGTAAATGTTTGTGATGAAGGCAAGTCACCAACCATATCCAACACATCCCTAACTACTTAACAAATACATCTGAAGTTATTATTCAGAAAATATTCAGATACTTTTTCACACACACTCACACACACACACACACACACACACACACACACACACACACACACACACACACACACACACACACACACACACACACACACACACACACACACACACACACACACACACACACACACACACACACACACACACACACACACACACACACACACACAATTTCCTTTTCCCTTCTTTGGTGAACTCCAATAAAAATTACATTTTAAAGCATGCTACTTGAATATGTACTTTTCAAGTGCTTGTATTTCAGCACAAGAAATTTTTTTTTAACTAGAGAAGTTAGGGAGAAGTTTCAAAGTTGAGAAAAATTGGCTGCCGTGATCTACAAGGTAGACTGGAGAGCAGGTACATAACGGAAATTTCTAAAAATAGAATTAAATAGTGCACAAGTGGCTAATCACAGTAAATAATGAACAAATGTCAGTATGTAAATATTGTGGAGACCTAATGGCATAGGATAGAATAGGCTAGGATGGGCTAGGATAGGATAGGATAGGATAGGATATGAAAATGGTAAGAATGTACAAGTGATCCTGCAGAGAACCTATGCAGCTCAGACGTGAAGAGAGGTAGTCTTTCAGTGAGGTCTGTAAGGCAGGAGAGTTAAAGAGACAATGAATGTGTTGTGATAGGGTATCCCAGATTTTCATCTTTTGGTTAAGAGAAGGGTTTATATTTGGTGTCAAAGGAATAGGAAGGGACAGATAGGGAAAGGTAATCAGGACTTGTTGTATGAAGGCACTGAACACTGTATTAGACAAGTGATGGTAAGTAAATGTAAAGAAAAACTGCATCTGAAACCCATGTTAAGAAATCAAAAGCCAAAAACAATGTCTCCAACCAATATGAAGCTAAACAACTTAAAGCCACTAATAAAACAAAATGCTGATATTGAACGATACAGACTGAAACTCAAAACACAAGGTAAACAACTGAATTGTAGAACACACTAAAAAAAGTGTCAACCAGCATTTTTCGAAGTGTGTTTTCCCCTCATCTCACCAAATTATATATACTAACTCCATGGCTGCAGTCTGTATCATGAAGTCAGCACCTCCATGGCATTGTGCTATGTATACAGTTCATTTTTTACTAAATTAAAAACTTTACAATTGATATCTGCCTTACATTCATAGTCATTCAGTCACAGAACTTGGAGCCATGGGGTTGCATTAATTGTGACTTCATTAAAACAATATGCTCCATTGTAGATACAGTACATTTGATAATAATAATAATGTGTCTCTAGAAAGTGAGTAACAGTGTCTTGGAAAAGATCATGCAAAAGTATACGTTCTTCAGTTAATGAATGATGAAGAAGCAAATTTTACGCTGCAATACCTGATGTCTTGAGAGTTTTATTTCAGACAGGACTGCAAGGAGGAGGCCATCTGTGATGATGGTAAGGAGGAAAGCTTCCCGTGCTTCTAAAGAATGGAGTTATTCCACAGCAGGTTGTTAGCATCAAACTGACTTTGTTCTTTATGAAGACAGTTTGAAAGAAGAGCTTGAGTAAGGGGTCATGAATGGCACCAAAATACTTGAAGCAAGAATTGGGATGATAACCATTGGTTTCCTGGGGAAACACAAAATGCCTATTAAAGGTGAGAGTTCAGTCATGTGAGTAATATGAATTGCTCTAAACTTGTTGCAAAGCCTAAAGAATTCTAGAGGAAATGCAACTTCATTGAATGGTCTTAAGGAAGGAATAGATGTGAGATACTTATTAGTGATACGGAGTTCAATTTGGCTGGAATGAGAAGAAGTGAAAAGATTCTGGTGGTCATTTAATAGGGGAAATAGCATGTACTTGGATGTGGATTGTGAAAATGTACAGATTACTCAGGAAATTATTGAATCTGTCTTCCTTGATGATAGCAGCTGTCTTATTTTGTCAGAGGCAGCTTGTTTCCCCATTTATCTCTATGGATACTTACCTCTCCCTGATTTAACTGCTTAAAAGGTTTGCATTTTCCTTGTAATACACTCTCTTGTGTAAGACTCTAACATTTCTTGTACATGCAGCTGGCTCTGTGTGTCTTACATTGTGTGATTCACCCAGAGCAGAAACCTTGGTTCCTACATACAGACATGGGTTATAGGCTTGTGGCAATCCTAGAAATGATGAGTGCAGGGTGATGGTAGACAAGAAAACTATTATGTTGATGGGCCAATGCTCATCTTGTCAGTGTTGGTTAAGTCCCTGTGCCTATACAACCACTGTAAAGGGATATGGTCAATGACTAAAATGATCTCTTACTATGAGATAATACCTAATGGTGTTAAGTGAAGAATCTAATACCAGACACTCGCTCTAAGTGACAGAGTACCCTTTCACAGCATTATTTACTGATGTAGCACACATGATGCTGTATCCTGTTGACTGTCTGGGATAAAGTTGTACCAATATCCATGTCCAAACCCTCCATATACTCAGATTGCTTAGAGAAATCTGGGGTTATTAAAAGTGATTCAGAACATAGCATATTTTTAGTCAATGAAAAGGCTGCCCATTCAACATTCTCAGAGTATTGGACATTTTGACAAGTGAGCTTTTTTATATATCTATATCTATCTATCTATCTATCTATCTATCTATCTATCTATCTATCTATCTATCTATCTATCTATCTGTCTGTCTATCTATCTATCTATCTATCTATCTATCTATCTATCTATCTATCTATCTATCTCTCTATCTATCTGTAAATACCAACTGAGTATTAATCGCTTTTTTCAGTGGAGGAGACCTGGGCAGAAAAGCTTTGTGGCATTAAAAACATAAGTTGGAAAACACTTGCTGAAATATATATTACAATAAACAAAAAGATATACCCTCGGATTCATGAAGCTCAAGGACGGCGTTAGGCTTGCACCGACCGTGCAGTGTAGAGATGGCGCAGTAGCGCCATATGCATATTAATGAAAGGGCGCTGCCGCCACATCCACGTGCATAGGAAATGTGCACGAGTGCATTGGGGTGTGTCGAAGTGCCGCACGGAGGCGTGGACATGGCGGCTGTTTACGTGCAACCTAAAATGCTGAATATTATAGCCTGCCTCCAATAGTAATCACACCTGTCAGTATCCGTGGATACTGAAACGTATGCAAAGCATGCAAGACAGTTTTGCAAACACAAAAATAAGAAGCAAACACAAATGCACGTAGCTGAATATTGAGTCCCCATCCCTCGAACAAATTACATTTAAAACCCCATGCCCGTATTCTATTGTAGTGTTGATAGTTATACCAAGTGGAAGCGAAACCATCATGTTAGCATGCTGCCAATAGCTACCAATAGCTAAGTCTAGCCCAATGGTCAGGGTTACCACCTGTCCCACATTGTGAGGGACAGTCCCCTTCTGGGCAGTTGTGTTCATATCAAAACCATTATAAATGTAAAATATCCTGCGATCGTAGGACATAATTATATCCCACATCTTATGTAATAGTCACATACAATAGTTATTTCCATATGTAACATACCTACATGTTACAAGAAACAGAATAAGCAAGTAAACGAAACAGAAGAAGCAGCTAAACTGCTACAACAATAAGCTTACATTTAGGCATAAAACAAAAGTACTATCCGTTGTACTGACTGTGGGTATGTGTTGGCCTGTAAAATCTGATGTGTGTCCCGAATATATCCCATCCTGGCCATATGAAAAGGTGGAAACCCTACCACTGGTAAGAGCATTCACCCAAAATCTGCCCATTTGCGGTCCAAGATGTCCTTGTCAGGATGGGCCAAAGATGAACGGGTATTACCCGGGTTTACCTACCATGTCATGAAAGATAAGTATTTGCGTGTACCTATGTGCGTGATGTACAGCATGTGGAAGGTGAAAATGCTAGGGTAGTGCTCGCAACCATACAGGTATCAGAGATATGTAGTGTATGCAATGTGTTCCCTTGACCGTGCCATGGGCCATCAACCAGAGAAGGGATGGCTGGAGTGTGTGGAATATGGGTGTGGGGGGGGGGTGGGTAGTGTAATAATTCGCCAAGGGGAGACTGTGTTGGATGCACAATAGGTGAACTGGAAGTGTATAAGGGAGTAGTGGGTAAATCAGAAAGAAACACAAAGAACAAACATACACATCTGCTGTACAACCTGATAGGCCATACTGTAGAACACGATTCCACAAACATATGAATATTAAAATGTGCGATACACATGTACAGAAACGTCACCGGCACATACCCACATAATGGTCTGGACTGAACTGAGCCATCCAACCACAACACACCTGGATGCATAATTGAATACCCATCATCCCCTCTACAGCACACAACCCGCCCCATTCCTGAATGTCCACCAAATCCAGCCATACTCGGGCTGCTAGCTTGGCACAGCCATATCTGCACATAGTGACCACTACTCATATCTAGTAGGCAGTCTCACCCTAGGCAGTGTCAGGATTGCAAACTATGTATCCCTTGCATGTATAACCCTATCAAGTTTTCGTAAATCCAAAAATATCGAAATTTATTGCCTTGTTCAATTTTTGGATATCCCTCATGGGATAAGTATCCTGTGTAAACATCAGACTTGGTGTCACAACATGATGTCCAGTCCTGTAGACATCTGGACACAAGTTGTATGTGTAGTAGTGGTTCACTAGACTGCTCAGCCTCCAGCCAGTCATGCAGAACCTACTACCAGGGATTAAACACCTGACCGTGATGCATGGCTCCCCACATGAATTATCAAGAATATATAATTTACACATTCACATAGTGGCAGATGGATATAGGGTGATTAAGGCACTGACGTAAGCAGGATACCTCCTGTCCCACTTTTTGAGGGACAGTCCCTGTTTGGGTAGGTGTATCCTGACCAAAAATAATACAATGGCAAATGTCCTGTGGTTGTAGGAAATAATTATGTACCATATTTCATATAACAGTTGCATAAAACAGTTATTTCTGTATGTAAAATACATAAATCTTACAAAAAACAGAATAAGCAACTAAACTGCTACAAGAATAAGCTCTCATCTAGGAAAATAAGTAAAGTTCTAAACCTGTACTGACCGTGGTTATGTGTTGACCTGAAAAATCTGGTGTGTCTCGAATATATCCCATCCTGGCCATATGAAAAGGTGGCAACCCTACCAATGGTCAGAGCATTCGCACAATAACTGGCCAGCCTCTTAATCCCCCCTAAAACCAGTGACTTTTGGAGGAAAGGTGATGAATTACACTGAATGAATAATGTCAATACTTAAGAGTAATAGACGTCTTTTACTTCAGAAAATAAGAATGAATACATATGCTCTGATTCTGTCAACGTTTCTGATTAATAGTACTAATATTGTAAAAGTGTCTGTGATTGTCTCTGATTTGTCCTTGCCTTGTCCCTATTACTGTTGAATTTAGTCCCAGAGTGGTTGAGAGGTCCGTACACATATGTACACCAACCAGCTGTCACATTTGTTGCTAGTACTGTTGAATACCTGTAGTGAAGTCATATATCCTAGCTACCATCCATGCGGAATGTACCACGGATGGTGTAGTGGTCAAACCGGTGACTAAGTTGTGTCTGTTTCTGGGTCCAAGCCATGGAAGGGCTGCTAATTTTATCTGATGGCCAGAATAATGTCCATCGGATATAAGGAGGTAAAGCCAGCGGGGATGCGCGATGGACATTCAACAGCATGGGAAATGTAAATAGGTATGTAGGTGTATATGTATGTGTATGTACAGATATAACCCAACATATCAAGCCGGTCAGAGGTGGGCAAACCCCTGCGTCTGTACAAACAGGTAGAATGGTAACATTGGGACTAACTCTGTCCACGTGCTAATTCTGACTTTTAAATGGGTACAGGGCTGTTCCGGTCTCCAGTCGGACAAGCCTAAACTCGGATGACCACATGAACACCCTGACAATCAAACACACGTATGTGCCAGGACTATAAGCTTTGGAGTTCTGTATATCCTCGGAGTGAGTAAACATGCAGCACAGGTCCAGAGCAGGAGGGAATAGGGAATGGCGCATGTGTAGTACTGTGGTTTTCCCAGCAGGAGAATGGACGCCTGCTGTGTAAATGAAGCGTTGAAGCATGTGTTCGGCTAACTATGAACCATGGGTATACATATAAATGAAGCAGAACACCAATAGTATAATGGTTAGAGCATCCACCTAACGTAAAGGCATTCCCGGTTCAAGTTCGACTATAGCACATATCATTTCCTTGTGGAATGAATGTCGCTGTGCTGTAAAGCCAACATTTAAACATGTAAAGGTGAACGTGTGTTTTGCATGGGGCCATTAACCGGATTCCTTCAATCAAAGTGGTACTGTCATAACGAATAAGGCACACGTAAGCACAAATAAGCGGCAGTAAACATATGTAACTCACAGTAAGCATATGCGAGTGCGCCTGTGCGGGTGTAAGCAGCTCCCAGCATAGCAATTTATGTTTTTATGTACAGATGTAATTTATATACATCTAGATATATATATATATATATATATATATATATATATATATATATATATATTTATATATTTACACACACACACACACACACACACACACACACACACACACACATATAGATATATATATGTGTGTGTATAGATATATATCCACAGAAATGAAATATATATATATATATATATATATATATTTTTTTTTTTTTGAAGAATGAACGCCTTAAGAATAAAGCATACTCAAGGGTTGTGAAGGGAATCTAGAGCAACTAAGGTATTATATAGTGCTTGCAGTGTATGTCAGATAAAGCTGCCCAAGAGTGAGCAGAGCACCACTATTCACACCAGAGGCAGGGTTCTACCAGTGGACATAACATCATTGAACTGCTATGTCTACATTACACACAGATAGAATGTAGTCCATGTTGGGACCACCTACACTTGTAAACCGCAAATGGCCGTAATCCATAACACCAGGAAAGGCACTTATGTGCAAATATAAATGGTGGGAGACCCTGTGAATACACGAGGCAGTACAAAATGTGTGTAGGGCCCCAAACGCTCTGGAGAGGGCAGTGTGTAAAGGTGTGTCATGGCTGCGATATCAGATGGATAATTGCTGTTACGCGTGGAAACTCAACACGGGTGGGGTGGAGGAACTATGGGTATGTGATTATGGATCCAGGAGTGCCAGGGTTGGTTGGGCCGGTTCCAATGGACTGCCCCGTGTAGGTCAGCTAGTATGTAATTGGTATATATGCATACGCACATGCAGACAACAATATGTTGAAGTACATTCTCTGTAAAACATGCACTCCATTTATTGACATAAATAATATGAATGTGCACAGACAAACAAAGACAGTAGCTAGAATAATAGGCTGTGTAGATGAGGAACAGGTCAATGCCACTGTATCACATCCCAATTACCATTGGTAATCCATACACGAACATATTGCGACATCTGTCTGCTGTATAATGTGCTAAATACCGATTACAAGATAACCGGAGTGAAGTGTCGGTGTCATAATAACTAAGGCAATAGTATGCTGGTGAAGCATATATAAAACCCAATACGCATGTGTAAGTGCATATGAGTTGGAAATGTATTGGTCAACGGACTCACAGATGTATATATACACACAAAAGAATGTATACATATATATATATATATATATATAAAGAATGTATACATATATATATATATATATATATATATATATATATATATATATATATGTTACTGTAAATATACACATGTACATACCTAGGTTACGTTACAGCAATTATGGGTAACATATGGTCAGACCAAGCATATGTTAGTGGGAGGTCCAATAAACAAACGTCTACCTCCCACATCCCCCCAGCTAGGCTGGTGAGACATACAGACATGCAATAAAGGTAAATACAGCGCTGCTTTCCAGACCATCATCAGGAAACTACCAGTGGGAGAGATCTGCAAGGTCTACACTTTAAACATGGATCATGGGTTCCCTTGCGGGACACCAAAAATTTGCCTTGTAGGTGAACCATTAATGATTGATGTGACCAGGATGTAGCTGTAAACGGAACAGTAGGTTGTGCAAGTCTGATAACACATGGGTTGACAAAACGTATGACATGTGTCCCGAGAGGGGGAGAGTGGGCAGTGTGTAGAGGTGTGCTCATACTCCAGCTGTGCTCACAGAAAGGATGAGTGCTGTAGAGGGGTGTCAGGTAGTGGAATCATGGGTATGCAATAATGGGCCTAAGTGTGCAGGTGTTGCTTGGCAGAGATGTATTAGGCCTGCCCCGTGGAAGTAATTAATATTCCTATGTGGGTATAGCAGATGCCCATACCTCCCAAACCATAAGAGCACATCTACTGGATAGTCCGTAAACCATTGGGGAAACACATAGGGACTATATCAGTGAACTGTACCCTTTTATCATGGACGTCCATGATTATGAATCAGAATCTAACACAGTCCTAACTAAACCCTTCCAGAACTAGTGATATTAGGTCAACAGGTTTCGGAATACACGTAATGACTAATGACAACATGTATGAGTCATAAACAGCATGTACCTTGACAAATGTGTATGAATACATATGCTCTGGGACTGTCAATATGTCAGGTTAATAGTACCAATCATCTAAATGTGTCCCTGAGGGTGTTATGCAGTGTCCCTGATTCAGTCTTCATTCTCCTCCATTCGTATGTGAGGTCTGCTAGTGATGGAAAGCACATATTCCGCCAACTACCCTAGGTAGATGATAGCATAAAAGGTTGGGGTTACCACCTGTTCCCCTTTGTGAGGGACACTCCCCTTTGGGCAGTTGTGTCCTGCAAAATAAATGTTATTATGGCACGTGGCCTGTGATTTAGGGCAAAGAATCCATATATTTGTCTGTAGTGGTTGCATAAAATTATTATGTTGTATCTGAAGCACCTAGATGTTATAGGAAATAGTATTAGCAACTATAATACTACAAGAATAACCTTTACTTATACAAACTGGTGAAGTAGTCTATTTTCTACTGTCTGTGGGTATGTGTTGCCTTGCCAAATCTGACATCTCTATATATAGGTCCTATAGGGCTGCCACCTTTCCAAATGGGCAAAGTGGGACCTGCTCCATAGAAATGGCAGACGTACCAGGTCAGAACATACCTACAGCCGTGCATATTACAGAACTATACGTATTAGCACAAATAAAAGCTTAGTCTAGTAGCATTCCAGTTGCTTATGCTACTTCACATAACATATACAGAAGTGTCATATATACAATAACTGTTACATGCAACTATTTGAGAAATGTAGAATATAATATTGTCCTGTAATCAGGACATTTGCTATGTCTTGATTATTTTTGCGTGACACATACGCCTAAGGAGGGACTGTCCCACACAAAGTGGGACAGGTGTTAATCCTAAAGTCTCACCATGGCCAATTTAAAAGGTGGCAAACCTACAATAGGTATGTGGTAGCATGACCTGGCAGACGGATGTGGGTCCCAAAACACATTTACTTGTCTGCATTGCAGGGTATCAGTTCCCATGTATCAGCCAGATGGGAGCAGATTGTATGAGGAGCACGCATATAATATGATTAACTCACTGGACAGGCTGTTGATTCCGTACAGTCAAATGCCATGCCTTCGCCTAATGGTCAGCCATACCTGATACTGTAGTCATGTAGTCTGATGTAACAGGCATCACAAGGGATTGCACCCACACAGTGTGAGTGACATATGCAAGCACCAATGTTGATGCATGTGCAAGTGAGGGAGCGAGCAGGTGTAAGCGTGTTTAGCTACCAGTATGCGAGTATTGAACTGATAAAGAAATGAGGAGTCTAACCAAGTGTAAGAAGCTGTAACCAGAGGTCAGCAGTGCTTAACACCGCGCAAACCCACGCACAACTGCTCCCAACTGCTTCAATGTGCCTTACTCACTCCGTATCCAAAGGGCTTGTTCTGGCCGCAAACAAATAACCATCCTTTGCAAGTGTTGGTAACCACACCCTGGCACATAGCTAATGTGAATTACCAATACACCATGGCAAATAAACAGACAATAGACAGTACCACACACATACCATACAGCACAGTCATCCAAAAGTATAGCAATGCATCGGCAGATATGTCCAGACCACTGGTGTTTGCAGACCTGGCCATCTTGTGTTTACATGTGTGAGCATGCCCAGTATGACTATTCCGCATGTTCTCGACTGAAATTGCCGCCATACCTTCATGTGTTTGAGCATGCCCAGTATGGTCAACTGTATCGAATGTGTTACATGTCCAGGTAGTCAGTACTGTGGTGCCGACCTCTGCATTGTACACTGACAGGTGGCATGCTGTGTCTGCAGGGTATCCATCGGTCATGTGGAATTGACTGTTGCTACATTTACGCACAGCGTGGGGGACATCCAACTGTATCCACATTCCTACACAGCACCAGGGGGGCCGCACCTGACTGTTGTTACATGTGTACATTGGAAGGGGGCACACCTGACACCTGTACACTTTTGCTACTACTGTACTGGTATGTCAGGTACTCCATTTCAGTGTGTAGACCTACCTATTGTGCTGGCTAGAGGCATACCAGTGTACTCCAGATCTTAGCTTTAATTACCAACATATTGGTTTCAGACGTCCTATCCTTCATGACCTACATCCAACTGCCTGGCCTGCTGTAGTCTGTCTGTGTGGGTCTGTGGGGGGGGGTCATCCATTGGGCATATTCAGAGGCCATAGTACAGCATTTGTCTGTGTTGGTCTACACCTGTCCAGCTGGATGAAACTTGTGTGGGCTGTATGACACACATGATGCCCAGCCCATTACCCGGAGTGGGTTATGACACCCTGTGTACTACTGGCTACTATGGTGACCCCGGTATGTGCTGCAGATGTCATGGTGCCACTATGGACATCTACTGTCTGCTGCCTTAACATTCAGCCACCAAATTCCCTCGCATGCTCACATCCATACCATAGCTACAGGTAACAACACATTCTAATACAACTGCCAATTGGTAGGTTGATTGGCTTACCTTGAGGGTGTGCCAGACCTGAGGATGGTGTTGGAGGGCTGCCTATGTCGGATGCACACAGTGCACTTCCTATACATGGCTGAGCACAGGTAGTGTCATGTTTGGCATCCCTTTTACTGTCTGTGCGAGTCAGAGAGGGTGACATTCCCTGGGTACCTACTGTGTCAGTGCATATGCTATGTGTTGCCTCTTTGCCAAGACCAGGTCATATTGGGCACACCTCCTTCCACCTACTGGGTCCAGCTCAGGTTGTTCCTCCTCCAAGTCACTCTGTGCCTGTACAGGCCTTGGCATTGGTGGGGGGTTGTGTGGCCCTGCCCCATGCTGTTCCTGCTGCAGCTGTTTCCGCAGGATCATTTTGTGTAGCATAGCACATACCATAACAATATGGGTGCATGTAGTTGGTGAATACTGCAAGGCTCTACTGGATGTGTCCAGACACTGGAACCATGACCTGAGTATCCCAAACACATGCTCTATTAAATGTCTTGCCTGTGCGTGTGCCTCATTATGGTGTAGTTGTTCAGGTGTGTGTGCATTTCTGATGGGTGTCATCAGCCACAGCTCCAGTGAGTACCCAGCATCCCCCACTAGGTGACCGTAGGGGATGTACATATTGGCAAAGCTGTAGTACAGCTGCATCAGATGCCATATATCGGAATCGTCATAGCTTCCAGGGTAGCCAGCACACACATTCAGTATAATGCCCTGGGCATCGCAGTATAATGCCCTGGGCATCGCATATGACCTGGCAGTTGATGGAGGGGATGCCCCTGTGGGTAACGTAGGCCCTACCCTGCTCACCGGGTGGTGCTTTGATGCATACGTGCGTTTAGGCTATAGCACCCACTACCCTGGGGTAGTCTGCCATTTGGTGGAACAGACGCATATTGCTGGTCAACACCTCACGTGTGTTGAGGAAATGTACATGCTCACTGGCATGTGGTGACATAGCATCCAGGAACTGGTGGAAAACTCTGGATGCAGATGCCTGTGAGATCCCCATGATATCCCCAGTTGTGCTTTGGGAGGTATCTGTGGCTAGTATACCTAGGCCTACACATACCTTGGTATCCAGTGGGATGGGTTCCCTTCGGCCTGTTCGATGTGTCATGTGTGGCCAGCACAGCTCAACAATCTGCTGTAGGAGGTCTCTGTCCACCCCATAGTGCTCCACTATCTACAGCTCATCTAGCCCCTGGTAGGTTACCCTGGGTCTGTACAGTCTTCTCTGTCTCCTCACTGAGGGTTGTTCGGCAGCATTCACATCCTCACCACCCTCAGCCTCCTGCACATGTTGGTCTATGTTGCCTGCTGCAGCCCTTTTCATTTCGTTGGATTGTTTTGTAAAATTTCCCTGCATGTACACACCGGTGGTATAGAGTATGGAAAAAACCCAAGGGTATGGTGCTTGCCCACTTTATTGTGGTGTTCTGGGATTGTGATAATTATCACCTATTTGCCCAGCTTGTTCACCTTGACAACTCTCCTACTGCTGTTGTCCCTCCCAATGGCACTAGGCAGGTATAGACACACCCCTAGCTTAGGCATGCTAAGCCAGGAGCAATTCCGAAACACAGGGCTCCAATCTACGTACAGTATGCCTGACACCCCCCATGCTTTCACCTATATTCGAGTCCTGCACACCCCCCCATGCTTTCACCTATATTCGAGTCCTGCACCCGGCTATCTATACACATACACTTTTGGGATCTGCATCACACCATGGGGATAAATGGGATTCACTATTTTCCACCACGTTTGCATAGTATTGTCTTCTAATGCATAGTTACAGGACCCATACTGAGCCTCCCCAAAAATAACCACTGCTTACTGTTGCGCAGACTCGCACACAACTGGTTAAAAGCACCTTACTATCACCGTATTCGATGTCCCTTATTCTTCCCAGCAATAAAACAACTGGCCTCTGCTTGGCTTGAACCTGGGACCCTGCAAACCACAGACGATGTGCTTTACCACTAAGCCATGGCAGATATACGTACATCTGAGGTTATCATGTACAGATCATCCAGCACAGGCATTCAACAGTATAGGACATGTACTCCATCATGTAGATTTATGTGTGCTAATGTTCACACACACATATCGATATATATATATATATATATATATATATATATATATATATATATCTATATCTATATATATATCTATATATATATATATATATATATATATATATATATATATATACACACATATACATATACATACGTAGATATAGAGTATATATCTCAACAGCGGACCACGTGACACCAAAGCATTAGACAAGAATGAAAAGGAAACAGCATGCACCTCCTGCATTATGTACTGGTGTTAATATCAAGGCAAGTGTGTTTCTGTGCATCACAAGGGTTCAGAATGTATTAAGGGTAAGATTAGGGCTGCTGACATTACTCACTAGACCTATTGCCGAATGTATGTGTATCTCTTGCCAACCCAGTCTCTTGGCCGATTGTGACATTTATGGCCACTATATAGGAAAACAACAAAACACGCTCCTCAACACATCCAGTAGTTAGCCACTCACAGACACCAGCACATAGGATATGACTGCCAAATACACACACCTGTCATGCCTTGGAATAGAGCACCTACCTGTCTATTCTATCACATTACAGCATTTTGCAGTTACAGATTGCGCTACCGAGATTACTGGAACCCAACACTCCCAGCGGTGTACTTCTAGGTGGGTGACATCATCAGCAATGGCAAAGTCGGCGATAGGGATTGTATGGAGTGTGAGCAGTCTAAAAGCATTACTTGGTCTGCAGGCAGACAGAGACACACACACACACAGTTGGCATGGCTGGGATTAGAACACAGACCTAGCTACCTTATCACACTACAGCATTATGCAGTTACAGAATGTGCTACCCAGATTACCAAGGTGCAACACTCCCAGAGGTGTACTTCTAGGTGGGTGACATCATCAGCAATGGCAAAGTCAGCGATAGGGATTGTATGGAGTGTGAGCAGTCTAAAAGCATTATTATGTCCCCAGGCAGACAGACAGACACACACACACACACTTGGCATGGCTGGGATTAGAAAGCCAACCTAACTACCTTATCACACTACAGCATTACGCAGTTACACAACATGCTACCAAGATTACTGGGACACAGCACTCCCAGAGGTGTACTTCTAGGTGTGTGACATCATCAGCATTGGCAAAGATGGCGATAGGGATTGTATGGAGTGTGAGCAGTCTAAAAGCATATTTCTGTCCCCAGGCAGACGGAGACAAACACATGCCAGTGGCGGGATCAGGACAACTGCCTATCTACAGACCACTATTACAATACTACATAGATACGAGCCACACCACAGTTATTACACCTTTCAAGACTGTCAATATGACCTTCTAGGAATGCAGACATCGACGTGGATGCTGGCTGTTACGATGTACATACCTGTGAACCTGTGTGTTCAATGTAGGAATCCATCCTGAAGTGGGGTATGGCCATCTGTTGATTGGACGACTACTATCGCTCTACAGGTTTACAATGGCCATGCCTATACACATAGAGGCACATAACCGGCACAAGGTGTCACTGGGCATGCTCACGCACAGTAGCACACGGCCATTTGGAATGCACTATGTGTCCATCTACACAACGTTATACTGGGCATGCTCACACACTTAGTAGCATAGGGCTGTTTTGTATGCACTCTGATTCTAAACACGGAAGGGCACATTGGCCATGCTATTACAGTTAGACGTGAACAACACATTGTAATTGACTCCGGTGTCGGTAGTTGTCATTGTTAGCAGGAAAGCTGCACTACATATATCTGACACCGTTCTTCTACACAACATCTGCTGCTCTCTGTCACCTTAGATGTACCAATCTAAACCTGGCACACTACTACCACCCATGGTGATGTCCTGCCAGGAGTGGCTACATCACCCATATAGTGCCATTCATAGACGAATGTCCTGAGACCAGGTTAACACCCTGACACCTAGAGGACAACTGCATTGTATGTGTATGCTAAACAGTGCTAGATGTGTAGCATTTGTAATCACAGCTCCCCAATGTAGATCCAACAATGGGGAATACTGACATCTGTGCAGTGAGGAACACCTGGCTGAAGGCTCAGTTGTGCACAATAGCACTACCACCGTATACCTCGGATACAGACATGTGGGCCATAACACCGGTACAGACCGCTACAGGTGGTGGTGTCCCCACGTACATGAAGGCCACTCATATGTACTGACCAGTACACACTCAAAAGGCATCACAGATGTGTCAGATGCAGATCACAGTGTCAAAAGCCGCATTCTAGGATGCAGCCCACAGACATCACCATGTCCTTGGACCAGCAACACACATCCATACATGTGGTAAAACATATATTAGTACAACACCATGTGACCCATGATCAGTGGGCTGTACCTAGCTCTATATCAACTGTGCAGACTACCCATGTACTGACACAGTTGCATCATGTGTTATGCAATGCAATGATGCCACTGTTCATAACCAGGTCAGCTGTGCACATAACAGGGGCCCTGGGTCATATACAGCAGTAACAGATGACTGTTGCTGTGCTCCAGTAAATACCCTCATGTTTGGTACATACATGTACCTGCCATGGATATGTACATGCCACACACACACACACACACACACAACACATATGTACATAGCATAGCTGTTGCTGTCCTTCATGCAGACAGGTGGCTACAGCAATTACACACATGCACATGGAAGGTAGGTCTATGGCTGTTGAATGCTAACAGTACATAAGGTGTGATATTAGTGTTGACTGAGTTAACATTCCCTCTGTACTGGTTACCCATGACAACTATCATATCATACACCAGTTCATGTGTCATGTATGTCATCACACATGTCCACCAATTGCAATGCCTACAAACATGGCTAAATGACAGGAATGTAGGACCTACATACATGTACATGTAGTGGTATGCATTCAGCTACCATGCGTGTGCAGTAGCTGATGTTTGCAGGTGACGTGTGTCTTACTACAACATGCAGTTGCAATGCAGTCCCATCATTGCCAACTGTATATGGTGATATACTGACAGTACGGTAAGATGTACATCAGGTATGGACGGATGTGTGGACATAACTAAGTGGTGGACCATCTTTGCAGATGGATGTTTGCTGAAGACAGCTCGCAGGTGTGTCACAAGCTGTCCTACAATAACATGTGCAAACACTAAGCTATGTTTCTATTAATTGAAGGGGAACACATACAACCTACACAGCAGTCAGGGTGTCACTGACTGTAAATCATTTGACACCTGTAACACTTAAGACCTCCCATGTGCATACATCAGCACAATTGCCAAAGGTAGCGTCGGTACACATTGTAATGTGGGCAATACTGCTGCATGTCTGTCATATGTATCATAAGATAGCAGGTGTTTGATTCACAGTACTGCCATGTGTGTTTGCTTGTGTGTCCATATATGCCACGTATGGTGGAGAATACATCCCAATTGTTACTCACACTCCTGTACACTGTTGTAGAGATCTGTACATGCTGCATTGTAGAAAGCAAGACATAGGCAGGGGTGGGGTGTGTATCACACACATGTGAGCTATCTGTATGTGCATGACATAGGTGCATTCAATTGTGGACTCCACAGTGTGTGTGTGTATGTATGTATGTATGGCTGTCTGGTCCATGGAGTGAAGATGTATGTTACCATAGTGAACAGATAGGATGCCTAACCCCTCAAGGTGATACAGTCTACTACCCTGTTGATGCCATTGATCTTAGGCATTACTGACTACCTGTGCATGTGTATTCTCTGTATCACATCATGTAGGTGCACAGTACTGTAATGGTAATTACCACATAGGCAGGGGGTCCTCACCTCAACACTATCAAGTGTGTGTGTGTGTTACAGTGTCATTGACCCCGTGAGTGTGGGAATGTTACTGTGAGTCTGAATACATGTGTGCAAATGTGTGTGTGTGTTTGTGTGTGTGTGTGTGTGTGTGTGTGTGTGTGTGTGTGTGTGTGTGTGTGTGTGTGTGTGTGTAGTTGTGTCCTGTAATGTGAATGTGTATTCCTGCTACACAGTGAGGCCTCAAACTATCAACTGGCCTCTACCCTTGTCATAAGCTAGACTGCTATGTAAACTCCCAGCCCCATGTAACTGTACCTGTGATGTCACCCGGTATGGATGTCACGTTGCTAGCCACTGTAGCTTAGTACACAGCTCCCATGCTCCTGGATCAGTAGATGTGTAGACATCTTTGGAATGTCAGCCTTTCTAACAGTGAGGTTGAAGCTACGAATAGCATGCTGGTATTGCCATACATACCTGTGAGTAGTCCACATTTACACATGGGAAACTGCAAACATTGACACTCAATGGCACATGCAATTAGACCTGAATGAGGGAAGCAGGACATCATGACCAACATGCTGTTACTGTTTTTACCAAGACACATACTGTGAACAGAAAACAATGCATTCTAAACCTGTACTACATGGTATGTCTGCTGCATATCAACAGTACACAACAATTGTAATCTACACTTATCTCCCTATTCTGTTCACCCTGTGCATCATACCATATGAGCATGTCCCTGCACTGATGGTGTGGATGACAGGGATGCGGCACAGGCATCATCATATGCACAGGGTGATAATGTTTGCCAGGGTCCTAGGCTGCACCAGTGGATGACATCATGTGTGTGGGTTAGGGCCTGTGATTTAATTGGCCATGTGTGGTTGTTATGAATGTGTGTGTTGCGGTGCCCTACAGATGTTTCTGGTGTGTGTGTGTGTGTATGCGTGCACACAGTTCTACCATGTGTCTGGCCTAAACAGGGGTATTATTGACAGCTCCAGACTGTACAGACCAGGTTTTACAGCTCACGGTGTCTGGCCCTGTGACCTGTACCTGCCAGGGGTTGTACGGGCACTACCAGGCAGAGGTGCAGATTGGGTACTGTCCGATGAAACATGTCCACTGGAACTGTGTACCTGTTGGGACCATCCAGGGCCACGTTCATGTGGCCTGCTGTGTCCTGATGTGGACAGCGTAGCACCAGCTGCACTGCTGCTGCTACCGCCACTATGGGAGCGGGCATGTGAGGTAGCCTGTTCACGTAGACCTGCACCAGGTGATGAAGCTGGCCTACATCCACATGCCCTATGCCTGACTCCTACCAGATTTTCCAGCACAGACAGCTCATGCTCACGGATTGTCATGCCATGGTCAAGGATTCCAACCATGTCACCCAATCGTCTGTCCAAAACCTCAACAATCTGCTATTGAGCATTTGCCAATGCCTGGATGTTGTCGTTTAAAGAACAGATAGCAGCCCTCTGAAACCTCTGCCCTTCTCTCTTCTGCTATTCAGCACATGCCTGCGCCACCATTACAGCCTGAAACATGCGTCTAGTGACACCAGCTGCTGCACTCTGTCCTGCAGGGGCATGTCGGCCAGAGGCCCTCCTACGAGCAGCACTGGTCACATGCCTGTGTGGCCCATCTCCAGTCATTTGCCTGACACCATGGTGTGAATACACACCTTCCGTAGCCACTACACTTTCTGTTCCAAGCTACCACATGCCAACTGTCCTTCCTCTATGGCCACTGGTGGTGGGGTATGTGTTTGCATGAGATCTGTGTGTGGGGATGAGGAGTATATAGGTGGAATGGCAACCAATGGCACAGATTCAGCCCCTGACAACCCTGACTGTGCCTCAAGCATATGTTCATCATCACTGCTAGAGTCTGTGGGGACACTAACATCAGATGGACTGCAGGAGGGTAACGCACCTACATCACCTGTGAGGGCAAACAAAGACTCTACATTACAATACAGAAACACACAGACACACACACACACACACACACACACACACACACACACACACACACACACACACACACACACTCACACACCATGCATGTGATTTGACAGAAGGCACGCAACATGCATGTGATACAGTAGACGGCATGCAGCTCAGACAATAATAGTGGTAGTTATCATACATAGTTGGGTTGCACACAACAGCATGCATGTGTAATAGCAGAAGCCATGCATTTCACACAATCATGGTAGCAAGCATGCGTCCCTGAGTTACACCATGTGGACCAGCACAGGTTAACAGTACACATGGCTGATGTGTGGCATATGACCTTGACATTAACATGTAGTATGACATGTAATCTGCTGACATGTGCATTGACATGCATACATGTTTAACACAATGGTGTCCTGTCACATATACAGTGGGGTAATGGTGTCACATTGCAGTGTTGTCTGTCTGCCCGACAAATAAAATGCACATTTAGCAGATGTGCATGACCATTGCAGGGTTTTATGAGGTGTCTATATTGCTATACAGTGTGAAGTACAGACACAGTGCCATTGCTTGGAATCATGAGATGTCTCTATTGCTATACAGTGTGAATTACTGCCACAGTGCATAGCCATGACTGTGTGCATACACAATACATATATACTGTGGATTATGACCCACGTCGCTGAGGTGCATACACACTAAACCATTATGTGGAATGTGTGACACAGGTCACCAAAAGCCATACAGATGACACCCCTGCACATCTGCAAACATATTTTAGTTGCCTGGCAACCATGTCCACACATGGCAGACTTGTCAATACACCATGTCTCACATGACATTTGTGTACCACACACACAAAGTGCACAGTTGACAATAATGTCCAACAGCAGAAAGGGAATTGTACTGTACCTGTGGCCTGATGTGGTTGTCTGTGTATGTATGTGGATGCTGTACAGGTGACTACTTTCATGCTGTGACACAGTCATGATGTTCAACACATCTTATGTGGTCAAATGATGTTATGCCTCCACAAGCTGTGCACAGGCCTGTAGGATGCCCAGTGTTCCACATCTGCAATATAACCATTCAACAAAGGCTATAGTTGGACCATGTGTAGCCAATGTACAACAGGGTGTACACACAAACACATAACATCTACTGTGTGTTGCTACTGTCTCTGGCCATCCTCCATGGCCATATGTGAACATGCGTTGGCCAAACGGTTGTGATGGCCGTCTATCTCACATGTCTGTATGGTCCCATATGATATACACCCATAGATGTCATATACTCCACTGTCCACAGGGTTATGCAGACAAAGGGTTGCATGTTTGGTATGAGGAGTATGTTTTATGGGATAGTGAGACAATGCTGCAACCGGCCCACTACATGTCATGGACATGTCAGATGGCACATCACAATGTGTGCACTCATAGCAGGGGCATAATCCACAATGGTGAATCCTGTGAGCTGCCCATACTCCAGCTCACTGTATAGTACTGTTTGTGTACCCCACATGTGTAGTTCTGATGTGTAGTACATGTTTCTACATTGAACAACACCTCCACCATTGTATGCACTGCTGTCCACACATCTAGCAATGACAGTTTCTGAGGTTTCATGTCGGTGTTTCACTTAGTTTGTAAGTATTGCACATGGGTAGCCATTGTGATGGACTGCAGATGCGACCTGTATAATGTGACCGGACCATACATTTAGTGTACATGTGTTAACTGACCACATGGCGAATAGATCTGTGCATTAACATGCCTGATACTTATAACTGTCGCACCTGCAATGGCTTGCTGTCTTAGCAGAATGCCAGAGGTACCTATATAGGGGTGACACAGCAGTATGATCATTATCCATGCCTGTGTGACAGCGCCAGGGTGCAAAGTGCATGTTAACACATTCGCCAGTACAATAGGATATACTATGGAGTATGCACATGTGTGCATACACAGAGTAGCATACTATAGTATGTGGCATGTGTGTATACATGCCTTGCATATGATGTTACATTACATATTGTACAGTGACACATGCAACTTTATGGGATATAATAGTTATATGTGCAGTAGGGACTTACCAGGCAACTCCTGGCTCGGTGATTGAGAGACACCCACCTCCACAATGTCAGCTAAGGCTTGTGGATGCTGTTCTGTCAGTGTCCCTAGGTTGGCCAGTAGCTCCTCGGTATGTGTGAGTGGGGGCTGGGTTGGTGGCCCACCACCTGTTGCACCTTGTTCCCTGGTGATTGCATTTGCACGCTGCTTCGCATGTCTGATAAGGTCCATGCAGTGTCTGTGCACCTGCTGGTATGTGCTGTTATGGCCACCCACATAATTAACCCTCCTGCAAAGTTCCTGCCACAGGTCATCCCACTGCTGTGCATCATGTGGCACATGGCTAAACAGGATATCATAGTTGTCTTGGAGGTAAGGTATAAGGGCCTCGTCCTCCAAGCATGTATAGGCTGGGAGCCTTGCTTGTGGCATACCTGGAAGACATAATGATGGAGACAGGTCACAGTATATCAGAGATGCACAGAGGTACAGCTGCACATACATGTGTATCACATTTATTACATATAAATAGTTGTCTTTCCAAATCTTCATGACACTGACACCGCTGACATGTTTGTGTCACACACATGTGACACCCAATGGGGATTGGATATTATCACCATATATGTGTGTCACCTGATTACATTGCTCATACTCCATGTGGATGCTGTCTTGATGTGGGCATGTCTGTTTGCCTTTACTGGTGTTCTTATCTATCAGCACATGCCTGGATGTGTCCATATTAATGCTGTCGACCTTGATGCTGTGTATATGTCACATATAAACACATACACTGCCTTAACAGACATGACCTGTTACACTGCAGACATGCACATGGAAGCCTTTACATGCATGTGTTTTGCCATATACATCTACATGGCACTGTACAGCAGTTCAACATCCTGCCACATATTGCCTGTGTTGCACATGTGATACACATGGGACACTGGCTAGCCTGATGTTATTTGCAGGGATGGTTATCAACTATAGCATATATGGCCAAGGTCATCTAGTAGTCTGTATGCCCTTGGCCATGTATGAGCCTAGGATGTAAGGTTACCTAGTTGTAGCCAACATCCGTGTTTCCGGCGCCAGGTGAAGCTGTGCCACATAACTGATCCACACGGTTAATGATACATCTACCATGCGTTCATCACACCATGTCTGACAGAGGTGAAATGTGCAGCTTTGCTGGACAGGGTTGCATAGTATGGCAGGAGTATGTAATGTGTATGGCACAAGGATCTGTCCAGCATGTGGCGATCCTTGTACTAGGAAGGTGGATGTCCATGACGTATGTATTTGAGATCAGGATATGTATGTGTAGCATGTCCAACATCACAGTGTTGGACATGTCTTTATGCAGGGTAGGCATCATGCTACATAGTGGAGATGAGGATTGTGAAGGCTGGTGTCGGCCATCCAAACATGGCCAATACCCCTTAAAGGTGATATGTGATCTGATATTGGTCACTTGAGTGATAAGTATGGCTGTACAATGATCTCTATGTTCATAGATGGCACCCTGTCATGACTATGGTTGCCTCTTATGACTACCTAATAGGCTTGGCAACATCACAAGCTCAGGGAGGTAAACTGCACAGCAGCATCCCTTACACACAGTGTCCATTATGTTGACCGCTGCCTAGGTGGTAGCTCATGGGTACAGGGTTATTAACCTAGCGGTGACAATGCAATATGCAGCTGTCAGATTGTGCACATATGTCACACACCTCACCCACAAAGCCCCTTCTGTATGTTGTCCACAACAGTGAGTCAGCTATTGCTCCTAGGTCATAGCCATTCACATACTTACATAGGCAGATGCCTCCCATTTGTCTGTGTGGTATGGGCTTCAATGAGGGGGAGTACAACAAATGAACCCTGTTTTACTGTAGCTGGCACTAGTGTGATATGCACATATTACTCAGACACCTTCTGTAGTGTTGGTTCTGTCAACAGTCCACTGGCAGAACACTCCTGTGACATACAAATGTACATCTAGTATACTGAGTGTAAGTGGAATACAGTATGCGTGATGATGTCCTATGACCTGTCACAGGTATGATATGCAGTCTGAAATCATCCGTACTGTCATCTACGTCTGTACTGCTAACATATACGTTGATTAAGGTTCATGGACTTTCAGACCAGACTCAGCAGGGTAGTAGTGCATTGCCTCCCATTATGAGTGGTGTCTCCACTTTGTGGGTTGTGATAACTGTTGGTGTGCACCATTCAGTGTTTTCACAGACTGACATGAAGCTATGTTTTACATGATGTGTATGTGTAGAGCAAACTGTTTTGCCATATGTGTATGATACAACCAGGGATGTGGACAGGTCCCATGCAGCCTGAGTGCACCTTGTACCATCATAGTTATGGTTACAGGAGCTCTGTAGTGTACATAGATATGTGATTGTGTATCTGTTGGGGGGGCAGTGTGTTTATGTTATCCAACACCCTATCTGTATTGCTTATTCATACTCAGCACTTGTTCAGAACATGTAAGCACTACCTGAGCTACTAATTACTATAGCACTCAATCCTCCTCATTACCTACAGGTAAACACTGTTTGTACTTACATTTCCTGTTTGCTTAGAGTAAAACAACTCTTGTACACACTTTCCTCATGTATCTAGTGGGAAATAGTTAAATATTCAGGCATGTCCAAGTGTCAATTCCCAGTGTTCTCGCCTGTCTATATGATGAATATGGGCATCATGAGGCAATATAGAAATGGTCTCGTGTACACAGTCAATACTCCCCTCCTAACATACAACACTACAACCTGTGGGAGATGCACATATCTAGCCATGCTGGAGGTAAAGCTCTCTCCAACCCAGACTGAACCTGACAATCATGTGAGGATATTAAACATTTGTACCACACCACACTCATCACATAGTCTCACTTGATCTCCACCACCACAGGCCACACATAGTAAGACTACAACATTTGCAGAGCCTCTCAATACTACTCTGTCTAGGCAACAGAGAACTCCAAAGCAGAAACGCAGGCAGCCGCCATCCCCCAATGCAACACCAATTACTTATAGCCCACAGACTCAGTGTGCCCATCAACCTCAGCCAACAGGGCGAAATAACGTACCCTACACACTAGTCATAGGTGACTCTATAGGCGGTCACACTGATGTCCCACTCACCAGGCTACACAAGGAGATAGTTACTGTCAGCTGCCTGTCGGGTAACAGGATCCACAACATAACCTATGCACTCAGGCCACTCCTCAACAGGTACAATATGACTGTGTAATTCTCTATGTTAGTGTGAATGCCCTGAGATGTACCTTCCTGGACTACATGTAAAGAGACATGGAATAGCTCTTCGATCTTGTAGACCAGGTAGGTATCGCCCTAGCCCTGAGTAGCATTCTGCCATTGTCCAGACTGATAAAGCAGTACAAGGACAAAATGACTTACTTCAACAATTGGCTATGTTTCTGGTGTCATTCCAACGGTATCCAGTATCTGTCTGCTTTGAATGACATGGTCGACAGAACACGATGCTTTGGCACAGATGGCCTGCACCTGTTGGCCCCGGGATTCCAGATAATGGTCAAGGCTCTTGCTGCTCCTATTGTGCCTGTTTTAGACATGGTTCGAATAACATATTCACCACCATAACAGGAACAGGCAAGCAAAACCTGAGGGTAATGCTACTCAATGCTTGACATCTTCATCTCAAGTGCACTCACCCGAGGCACTCCTTGTAATGGACCACTTTGATATCTGTGAAGTGACTGGGACCTGCTTCTAGGCTCCTGAGAGCACCCCTGCACTACCAGGCTATTACTCATACCACACCTTTCAGTCATGTAACCAGGACCGGAATACCCACGGCGGAGGTGTGTCCATATTTCCTAAGGATATCCACACCTCCAGGCTAGTTGCTTAGCACAATGCATCAGAGGTTATCCAAGTACAACTAACTCTGGCCATAACTGCTATAAAAATTGTAGCTTGCAAAAGATCCCCCACCATACCCTACGGTTAATGGTCCTCACTTCTTGGTGTACTGGAAAGTAGGGTTCAAACAGACACACTACTGATGTGCGACTGACACTAGTCCACCATTGACTGGGA
Organism: Protopterus annectens; assembly: GCF_019279795.1. Classification (NCBI taxonomy): domain Eukaryota; kingdom Metazoa; phylum Chordata; order Ceratodontiformes; family Protopteridae; genus Protopterus; species Protopterus annectens. The sequence continues at coordinate 28,217,536 of NC_056751.1, read as the reverse complement.
TACCTACTCATGTACCGACACATTAGGCCAATGCTTTCTGGGATTCATAACCTCCAATCACCTGGATCAACCTATCCACACCACAACCAGGGCCAACAATATTCTAGACCTGGTTATTACCAACATGTGTGACTGGTGTTCCACACCTGGAGTTATCTCCTCATTGGTCAGATCCGAATGTATGCTAATCACCCTTGTTATCCACATCCCGGCACCACACCCTTTATGGAAAACACAGTACAATATTTCTACAAAGCCAACTTCAGGCTTCTTATGACAGCAGTAGTGAACGTTATGACACCTGTGCAGATGGACAATACAGTTACAACCACTGAATCATACACAACTGCACTGAATTAGCATTTACACGACTGCATGGATCATGCTATCCCAAACAGAACCATAATGGTACCCACCAGAAAATGGAGGCAACTCTGGTGGTCCACTGCCATGGACATAATGTACAACAGAAGGAGGAGACTGTTGCAAAGTAGAGTACAATCCCATGAGTGGAGGAGCTCTCTGGTCAGCCTCAGTAAGAATCTGAGATCCCTTATCACATCCTCCAAAGCTAGCTACGTAAACATAACCGCGACTAATTCCAAGGACTACCACAAAGCATTCTAGAGGTATGTCACTACTCTCAATGGCGATACCCACATCTGCTCTGACATACAGCAGTAAGGCATGGACATTACAGAACCAACTGATATTGGCAACATCCTGGCAGATAGGTTCAGTGCTAACTTTACACCCCTCTCACACCCTAAAGGGCCCATATCTATACAGGAATGATGCAGAGTCCCTGCAATCACAACTACGCAGTTCAAAGCTGCACTCTCTAAAGCCAGGAACACAGCATCCATGTGACTGCACAACATCCCAGGCTGCGATTTCCATGAACTTCAGAATGAATTGGCTTCCCACTTGGGCACCATATTCACTAATAGCCTTACATCAGGCATTGTGGCCCCTGAATGGCACACAACAACAGTTATCATACTCCACAATGGTGGTGCCACAATGGACCAGGGGAACTATTGCCCTATACACCTGACTAGACTGTTCTGCAAGGCTATGGAGCACATCATCATGGATCTCATTCACAGAGACATTGGTAGCCTCCAAACCTTTGATCCCACCCAGTTTGGATTTGTTAGGGCCAGACCATGCCTCCTAAACCTGGTGGAGTCCTTTGAGACATTTACCAAGGCAGTAGATGAGAGTAAGGAGGCCCACACAGCCTACCTTAACCTCTCAAAGGCATTCAACATCATTCCCCATTCTGGTATTGTCAACATACATATCCACCTGCACATTAATGCCTACATCACGAGATGTTATGCAAAGTGGCTCACGGACAGAACCCACACAGTGAGGGTAGCATACCCTAGGTGCTACTGTAAATCAGTTACAATTGGCGTTCCCCCAGGGCTCGGTCATAGGGCCCTTCATGTTCGGTATATGCTTCTCTGAGGTACAGGCTAGCACAGGAGGACTTACCCTGAAAAGGTTTAAAGACGACTACAAACTAGGGGCCATGATTGATTCCCCAGCTGATACAGACACCCTCCATAATGGCGTCACTGGGATGGATACCTGGTGTCAATAACATGGCCTCAAGCTGCATGCCACAAGGTGCATAGACATCCCCTTTAGATTACACCAATAACCCGTGGACTGTCACATAGGTGGTAGTCCCCTACATACATAAGATGTAATAAGGGATCTTAGAACCCAAGTAGATAGCATTCACTCCTTTGATAACCATATTGCCAAGGTGGTGTGGATATCCATCTACGTGGCCCCCCCTAATCTCTAATGGGTTTGTAGCCAGAACAAAGGCAGCCATTGTGCCTCTCTACTCATGACTTATGAAACACATTAAATGGTACAACACCCCATTTGGGATGTACCTTATGAGACAACAGCAACGGCTTGAAATACCACAACATTACCACACCAAGAGGAATACTGACCTCTGAAGAATGACGTATGCAGCCCAACTACAGAAACCCCAACTGTACTTGTTTGCATACCACATACTCAGAGGTGATCTCTGCTGAACATACAAGGCCCATGTCCAAAACAGTATTGATGGATATGGTCCACATAAGCAAAAGCCCCTGAAAGCCACATGCTCTGGGATATGTACCCGAATGCAACAATGACTAGGACGTGCTGGAGGGATACATTCCTGACCCGGACACTCACCATGCTTTGGAACATGATTCCTATGTACATCAGGCAGGGACCCTCACTAGCACTCCTCAAGAGATACCTCGATGGGTGGATGGGAGACAGACGTACACCAGGGATCACTGCAGTAGCTCGACTGTACAGAGGTGCAGGAAACTAATGGCTCTGCTGTTCACAGGCACAGGACACTAACCTAGGGAGGTGCCGCAAGTCAAAACACTGTAGCTAGGCTTACAAATGGCCTTGGCCAGACAGCATAGTACCTAACTATGAACCTATGAAGCTATTACATGTCCTTTATGCATGGATAATTGACTAGCTCTTCCATTTCAATTAGCTATCATGCTGATACACCATCTGGTGACTACAAGTCATATGTATCCTGTTATTGTGTATTGTACATGCCAATAGACATACCTGATGTTTGCATAACATAACAGTAATGCTATGTAAAATGTTAGACATATCTACCTACAATAATGTACATTTTACATTTTTGCAACAATATCCCACAATGCAAATCATAATTGCACAGCAGGACCACCTTATACATGTTATTCTCAGTTATACGCCCAAACATATGCCTATTGTTACAGTATATCAACATATACTATCCCCTGTTATGGCATGTACTTGTTGGACCAACCCTGCCACTGACAGCGGCTGGAGTGGAATTGTTGTGTTCAAAGTCCTTATATAGCATCCCTTGTGGTGTATGAGGTGTTTACCTTGTGGCCTACAGCAGTACACACAATTTCTATGAGCGTTACTATGCTCAACAATACATCACTACTTAATACCTTTTCCCACTATATGCATTGCGTACACTTTAATTATTACAGAACAGGTACTACATACACTGACATACTGAGTGTTCTACATACCTTATTAGTATCCCAAGTTGACGGTAATATAAATCCAATTTGTTTTGTTTTGCAATCCTCATTGTAACATTTTTCTGGTATGTACATACGGTTTGAATGTATGACAAGCCATCCTTTTATACTTAGATATCAGTAACATGTGGTATCCTGCCTCCAATTGGTGTTCCAGAGTAGATGATTACATGCACATCAGCTGTGCAGCTACTCCATTAGCCAATGACATGGCAACAGTGGGGTATAACTGAATACTCCACTTGGGCGTTGTCCTTTTGCCCTACCTTCGAGGCAGATGGCCTGGATGTGTTGTTTGTGATGAATTGCAACAGCTATATGGAGACACACAGAGATATATTAACTTCATGGCCCCCAAGGATTGTGTGTAATGGCTAGAGGATGTAGTTCTACATGTGAGTCTAGCTGTTATATCAGCCGTCTGATACAGGATTATTGCAACCAAACCCTGTAACATCAGCATCTGTTCCATTGTACCACAGCAATGATTTCACATAGGGCCATTATAGTGTGTCTCTGACAAGGTATGTTAAGGCTTCTGCAGATGTCATAGATGTGAGTGGGTGTTTGTGATGTTATTACAGTCTGTATTGCAATTGTTTCGGGTGTGGGGGAGATGTAGGTGGGTGTGCATAGCAGATGCAGGTGTGTAGGAACTGCATTTATACATATTCAATATGTGTGTGAGGGCTCCTTCCCTATTTGAAGACCTGTCCTTTAGTGGACTAAAACTATGGTAATTGCAGGCTGATTCATTAAGCCATTGTTAATTGGTTCCTGTATAGCATGCAGGTGATGTTGGTCCTTCAATCCCTTCGGAAATACATCGGTATGTAATGAAATATTGCTACATGAAAGCTGGCTCGTGTATTTCTGTCACAGCTATTTGCACTCATTGGAGTTGTGTTGGTGACTGAACCTCTTTGGCTTGGGTGGCCACCTTTTCAAATGGCCATAGTGGGACATTTGCAGGACACACATCGGATTTTAGAGGCTGACACATACCCATGATCAGTACAAAGTATAGAACTTTACATATATGCCTATATAAAAGCTTATATGCTTGTAGCGGTTTACTTGCTTATCCTGTTTCTTGTTACATGTAGTTATTTTAGATACAGATAACTATTTTATGCAACAATTACATTAAATATGGAACATGCCAAATGTCTCGAGATGGTAGGACATTAGTATTTGTACTCATTTTGGTCAGGACACTACCGCACATAGAGGGACTGCCCCTCGCAAGGTGGGACAGGTGGTAACCCTATCTTTGGCTCATGTCCATAGCACATATTTGTAATAGTGCATAGACATATATACTCTCCATATCCTTTGTTCATAACGTTCGGTCATGGTGGAATGTGTGATTGCTATGGTCCATGTTATGCACATATTTGAAGACTTCAACCGCTGTATACGGCATACCCACGGATTCAGGAACGCACACACTTCCAACGACCACATTACCGTTCCCAGACTCCCAAACCCCACAATACCGAACACTCAAACTCGCGACAGTCAAACTCCCGGAACTAACACAAACACAGAACACACAGTTTCACAGAGACATCAGTAAGAAAGGGGCCTGGGGTGATTGTCCAGAAACTTAACTCTGTAAGTAACCTGTGTGCAGTCTAATCTTTATGTGGATCTTGGAAGCCCATAACCAGGTCAGCAGTGCATGCTTCCTTCACGATCTAGAGGCCAGGTTTTATTCTGAGAATTAACTATTGAAATAAATGCATTCACACTGATGGGATTAAAACTGTTTGTTCCCAACCATACTGATATCATAGCTGGTGTCATCCTGACATCTGGGTGTCATATTTGTGGCTATGGTGCGAATTTCCTATTTCAGTAGAGGGCAGTGGTGAGGACACTAAAAGGGAACTTATTCAATCTAAAACAGCTTTTGTGTGTGTGTGTGTGTGTGTGTGTGTGTGTGTGTGTGTGTGTGTGTGTGTGTGTGTGTGTGTGTGTGTGTGCTGAAAGGTAAATTTGCAAAGGTTTTGTTGTACACAGCAATTATTTTATTTTTTAGTCAGCTTAGTTTAGGAACAGGCAACAAAATTAGCTCTTTTGACAACTACGTTAATCTGTTAGTGGCACAGCTGACAACAAAATGCAAATCAAAAGGAATTCACTGGTTAATATGTCCAGAAAGATATGGTGGGAGCTTTGACTGCAATACAATATAAAGGCAGTGTGTAGGAGGTGGACAAAGTACCAAATACAATCAGTTGCATTCAATCAGTTGCATTCCAGGGGGACCTCAAAATCCAAATGAAACTACAGAAACATGCACTTGAATTGAAGCATATGGAACATGAAGCAGCTAAATGAATGCAATGACTGGAGGTGCAGATGGAACAGATGCAAGCAGAGAGGACAGGAAAGGAAAGCCGGTAGAAAAAGAAAATAAGATAATAACGCCATATCGGAGATATGCAAATAATAGGGAGGGAGAGACCTAGAGCCAAGAAGCTCATGTCAATACAAAATGTTTTCCCTCAATATAAGGAGGATAATTTTGATTGTTTAGGGGCATTTAAAGGGTGTATAATCAGCCTCAACTTTTGCACCAGCCTTACAGTTGATCAAGGGCAGTTGGTCATGTTTTTAATGATCTTGCTCATGCAGTTTCTTAACTCAGTGAGGCAGAATGTTTAAATTATGCCAAAGATAAAGGCTTGCTTGTTATACATTGACATGACAGCTGTACAGAAAGAAGTTTGAAGAATACAGGTGAAAGGCATATGAAACTATGGCTGAATATATGGCAGAGATCAGCATTTATCTTCCCCGATGGTCTAATGGGTACAAGGTCACCACATTTGAAATACTTGTAGATCTCTTGGGCAGGTTACAAGCCCTTAGGACTACACCTGAGGACATGTATATTTGCTTGAAAAACTAGGAGTGTAGCATTGCTGTGGAGATGGGGTGAACAGAGGACCTTTATGTAGCTAGCAGGTTGTCATTGCGTAGGAGTAGGTATCGGGTCTATATTACCAACTCGAACAAACTGAAATGCGAATACCATTTCACTGACACATATGTGTCGAACGCACAAGTAAGCAAATGGCCACATCACTGATTTTTTCCTAGGGAAAAAATTGGTTGTCCGTTGTTGTGAATTTGCCCTTTTTCCCACTGTAGTGCGATTTCAGACTTAGTATATTTAATTATGGGGGGGATGAAGCCCCCCACTTTATAATGTTTGCACTGGTGTGTCATGTGTAGTTGACCTACTGATTTTTTTCCCTAGGAAAAAAAAATCGGTATTGTGGCCATTCACTTACCTGTGTGTTCAACACATATGTGTTGATAAAATGGTATCCGCTTTTCAGTTCATTCAAGTTGGCAATATAGACCCTAGGTATCCAGCACTGTGCATTGGTATAGGAGAACCCATGGGGACAGCTGGATATGCCATTGCAGCAGGTTATACAGGGAAAGCACAAGTCACAGGTTCAGGTACACATCCAAGTTTTGGGATTAAAAGTCTCAAATGTAAAAAAAAAAAAATAAGGCTTGTGCAGCCTCATTGTACACTAAGCTGGGGGGGGTATCAAGCAAGATAAGCACTATGACAGTTATGGGTTGTTTGAAAACAGCAGCTGCATCTAACTGTCCCAAACCTCTGTGTCCTGTTCTGGTAGAGGGGACAGAGGCCATTGCCAAAAGGAATACAACCTCAAACACAATTATAATTAAACCTGCAGTGGTCATAGAGAAGTACTAATTTCTGAGGCAGTCCACTCCAATTACAATCTTAGGTGAGAAACCTTTTTAGGTTCCTTTGCTCAGAGACTACCTAGACTGGGAAGGGGGACAAGGTAGCAAGTAGGTGGCTGTGTTTAAGAGCATTCCTGCTGATGTCCTAATAGGGAATGATTGTGTGAATGCAATGCCCTATGTGCATGCTGTTATACACAGATGGGCATGGAGGCACTTGTATGGGAAAGGCAGTGGGGGAGGGGACCCATCCCTGGTTCCCACCTTCAACAGGGGCTGGTAATGTGACTATCTGAGAACTGAAGCTAGTTAGTAGTGGAAAACCTGGTCCTGCACCACAACAGCTGAAAGGTTCTGGGCTGCCCTTAGAAAGTAATTCATCTTGGAAAGCGGGAAGTGATAGTGGTTAGCCAGAACTTGGATCACCACTGTCAACTGGTACCAGACTTCTTTTGTAAGAAGAACTGGGAGGGTCATCACAGAGAAGTTGAGATGGACTCAGCTGTCAGACCCTGCTTTAAAGGACTTGGTGAAGTAGCCAATGAGGTTCCAAATATTTAAGGGTAGAAGTCCATATACTGGGACAAAAGATGTGTACACAGGGAATGGGCCCCTGAAGGAGGGCGAGAGAGAGAGAGAGAAGTAATGTAGCAGTTGATAATAGACAGGGCCTACTGACTTGCACTTCAAGCTATAGATCTTGATATTGTTTTTGCAGGCCATATGGGCATAAAACATGCTAAAATGTAGCTTATGCAGAACTTCTATTGGATGTAGTAAAATACTGCATGACCTTTGAGCAGTGCCAGAAAACTGTCAAGAATGGAGACAAGAACAAGGCTGCTCTGATGCCTTTACCTGTTATTGAACAACTATTTAAGTAGCTAGACATGGACATAGTGGGACCTCTGAGTACTCCACTTCCATAGGTAAGAATATATATCATGGTAATTGTAGATTATTCCACTAGGTACCCAGAAGTGATGTCTCTACCTTTGATTGAAGCAGAGAAGTCAGCAAATGCTACACGTTCAGCAGGGTATGTTTCCCTAAGGAAATACTAAAAGACAAAGGCGCCAATTTTATGTCAAGACCTGCTGGACTGTTTGTGGAAGCACTTGAAGTAAAACTCCTAAACATTATCCCTTACCATCCACAACCAAATGTTCTGGTGGCAAGGTTTAACTCTACATTGAAGAACATGTGAAGAGCATTTGCATACCAGTTCAAGAAGCTGTAAGCCAAGTATCTGCCCCATCTTGCATTTGTATACAGAGAGGTTCCCCATGTATCCACAGATTTTCACTCTTTGAGCTAGTGTATGGTCACAGAGTAAGAGGACCATTGGATTTAATTCATGATGAGTGGGAGGGTAACTGTAATTCCCAAAAAGAATCAGTTGCGGAGTATGTCCTAAACCTCAGGATGAAGTTTAAACAGCTCATGGGGAGCCACCTGACTGAGGCAAAATAGAAGAAAAAGATCTGGTATGACAGAACAGTCAGAGAGACTTTGCAGTGTCAAAGGTGATGGTGCTTTTTCTTGTGAGTCACAACAATCTGCAGGCAGCCTGGGAAGGCCTTTTCACCATTGCAAAAAAGCTGAGTGATGTCAGCAATATGAATTGACAGGGAGGAGGTCACAGCACAAACTCCACCACATTAACATGATAAACTCCTATCATGACAGTGAGGCTATGATACTTACTACCTACTGTGAGCTGCAGGAGGAGCCAGGGGGGATCTTTGGTGATGCCTGATCTGACACCTCAGTGGGTGTTGTGGCCCTCTCTGCACAATTAATGATTAGTCAAGTTCAAGAAATCTGAGCAGCACTGCAGAAATTTGGAAATATGTTTACTGGTAGTCAAGGGTGTGCCTGACTGGTGGAACTCCACATAGAAACAGGACCCCACTGACCCTTCAAAAATGCCCCTAAAGGAGTGCCAGAAACAGTTAGTCCATCTCAGAAATAATAACTGAAGGACCTAATGGGACTAACAGTTATCCAGGAGTCTGAAACTATTTATAAATGTATATGATGCCTTACTACAGAGAGAAGCCTTATATCTTTTTAAATATGGCACTTTTCATAAAGATTTAAGTAATGAATTAAATATTAGATTTTTTATAATATCAGACTGGAGGGATTGTTTACTGGGTTGTACTTCTAAATGGTTAATTGATGTCACCTGTGGATTTAAGTAGTGTGAAATTAAAAGTGTTTTTAAGAACCTGTAGAATGCATACAGCCAAAGTGGTAGTTCCACTTTCATTGAAGTTTTGTTTTAAAGTTTTTCTTAAGTCTGTACACCCAAAGCTGTGATTCTGTAGTTTATTTTTTTATATTTATTTGGTTGGTAAATCAAAACTGAATTAAGCTGTTAGGTCATGCATATATACACACTGATACATATGTGTAATTCATAGGTGTATGCATCTTCTCATGGGAGACACACGCCATGTGTATTATTGAGAAATGAAGGCCATTGGTAAGGATTGGGAAGAAAACATACATGAGGGAGGATAAAAGGCTGCAGGAGAGGGTGAACTAAGTGAAGAAGAAACTGTAGAAAAATAAAAATATATGGAAGGAGAAAATGAGGAAAGAGTTTACATGCAAGAAGAAAGTTCAGGAGAAGGGATTGATTCTAACAATTTGTTTGAAGCTCTAGTCAATGAAAAATCTGATTCTGTAGATCAAGACTTATTTGTACATAAATCCAGGAAAAAATCCATACATTTAAGAGTAAAAATAAGAAAACGAAAATTAAAACATATTTCCCTTAAACTAGAAGGAAACACAATGATTTTAAAGTGTTTTCAGTAAATGTGAACAGTATTATTAACATAATAATATGGATAGGGATACTGGAATGGTGTGCTAAATATGATTTGGCTGCCATTACATTAGTAGATGTATGATTCCTGACAAGTGAAGAAAGACTCAAACTGTAACAGTGTGGGGTAGAAATATAATATGGAATTTAGGAAGTGAAAGTTGCTCTGGAGTGGCTGTGTTGTGTAAAGAAATAGTGAAAAAACTAGATGGAGCATTGGTAAGGATGGGAAGGTTAACTTGCGGATATGAGGTGAAGAGAACATGTTTGTAGCATTATAGCATTGCATGCATATATAACTAGCAAGGAAAGATATCATCTGTTTCATCAAATATTAAAATATGTGGTAGTTAAAGTGATGAAAGGAGGTACTGAGAGTATAGCTAGCCAGAATTTTGTAAATAATTATATGTCATTTGTGAATATCAAATTGATTCATACAAGATGCTAGTGTTACAAATGTATTAGAACTGCATGTCATGTGTATATATTTGTACAGACATTTGTGTTGAAAAGGTATTTGGAAAGTGCTTGCATTTGAAATGTATGCACAGTGTGCCTTACTGGAAAGAACAGAAATGTACATGCACTATTGTAATTCTCTAAATGTATACATTTTAACAGAGGAAACTGGAGGGTTTACCTCAGTCCATAAAACTTTAGAAAAATGTCTGAAATTAAATCTCATTATAGTCTAGGCCATAATTATGCTATCTCACAGGTTTCAAGGCAGCCAGAGACACACAATCTGTACTAGAAAGCTTTAAGTCTGTACTAGGAAGCTTTCTGTATTGCCTTGGGGTGAACTAGTTGTCACTCAGGAAGAGTGGAAGTGTTTAATTGTTTTATGACTTCCAGCACCTGCCAAAGATCTGAGCAAGAGACCTTGTGTGTGTATTTTTACAGGTAGGTGCTAAGTCCTGCCAACTTCCAGCAATGGGCGGTTTTCATGGGAACTAGGAATCAGATGACAAAAAGTGATGTCTATCTGCAAGCTATCCTAGTAGTAATATTTTAGATATTATTTTGAGAAATCTCTTAGAGAGACATACAATTCTGTATTCTGTCTTGGGCCTGACAACAACAGCAAGAACCATTCACCACATCATCTTTCTTCCTCTATTACGTATGTTATTAGGGTATAGTAACTTTGTTAGATACAGTCAGAAATATAGTGAAGCTTAGTTTAGATATTGTTTTTCTTTATCTGTCTGAGTCTGTCCTGCAATGTTATTTTAAATATTTCCTGTGGTTTTGAACTCTGATGTCACTGTGAATATATACCTAGTATTCCCTTTTTATTTTATTATTTATTATTAAATATATTTAAACATTTCATTGTGGCTGATTTTTGTAGAGATATTTAAGTTCTGTGAGTACTTGCATATTTATTCAATGACACTGTGTGGAACACTCCTAATAGCCTTGCTCTTCGTCAAACTACCATTTGTACTAATATTAATTTCACTCAGTATATAGGTTACCCTTGGAAGAGCCATACGGTAGCTGGCAGGAGTGTCTGGTGGCAATCATAACTACCTTATAGTCTGGGCAGAAGGGAGCATAGCAAGTAAACCTGCGCCAGCCTTTCCCACGTGTGTGTGTGTGTGTGTGTGTGTGTGTGTGTGTGTGTGTGTGTGTGTGTGTGTGTGTGTGTGTAAATCAAATCTCAAAGAGTGTGTGTAAGCTACTTGGGCAGGTACACGAAGCACTGGAGGCCTTGGCTTGGGCAGTCAGCTGAGATCTGAACTCTATAGCTTTGCCAGTGGGGAGTCTTACTGAGGGTCTGGAGAAGGAGGGAGAAACCAGTCCCAGACTGACTGTTCTCTATGTGTGCTCTTACGGGAAATTGTACTTGATGCAGAGAGCCACACCTGGAAATATTGTGTGTGTACCTGTTATCCTCCCAGTGAACCTCCCCCACAGGTGTCATGGTGAGAACTGAGGCTCCTTGATTACTGGTCCAGTGGTGGGTTGTCACAGTTAACATGAAAATTATAATAGCAAAGAATATTAATTGTGATTTAAGGGGAAGATTTAAAAAGCAAAGGCAAGATGTAAAAATACACAAAGTGATAACATTTGGAAAGTTAGCTGTGTGGAACAAAAGTCAGTGGACTTATAGAAGGGGAACACTTGGATCTGAAATTAATCATTTTGCATTACAGGATGGCAGCAGTTTTAACTAGTGTTTCAAAGTGTATATATTCAAATAAGAAAAAGCATAAAAATAATAAATGATAAATCAGTGAGTGACATTTGAAGTGGGAAGTATTTCAGTTACTGAAGGATCATATAACCATGAAGGTCTTCTTTAAAACTGGTCTGAGTGGTAGATCGAATTTAAAAATAAGTAGAAAAGTATTTGTTTCAGTGGCAGGATTATGTAAGAAAGGAAGAGAAAGTAAAGAATCGGAAAATTTATACAACTGTTATTACAAAATTTAGAGATTAGCACTAGAGTTTATTATAATACAGAAAATGAAACAAACAAAAAAGTTAGAAAAAATAAAGCATTAATATATAGGCAGAAATATTATTTGCAAAGGAGAAGGGAGGGGGTGACTGTATATTTGAGTAAAATAGTAACAGAGAATATTAGTATAATTAGACAAGTGAAAAATGTAAAAGGAGATGTAAAACACACTCAAGAACAAATGATAAGTATTGTAGTGCAGCATGTAGAAAATATGCATGAATATAAGGATGGAAAATAAGAGGAAATGGAAAGTGAAGAAATTTCCAGCATAAGTTAAGGAAGAATTTGAAAAATAAATTACTATTGGTGAATCGGATATAGTATTTAATTAACTCATTACTGCTGAGTGTGCCTCCAGGGATTTCTGCAGTTAACTCCTACTGCATCTCTAGGCATCAAATATTGCTTGTTCATATTTGCATTAATAATTCCAAAACAAAGCTACATACAAGATATCAGAATATTTTATCTTGAAGCATACATGATGGCAAACACAATTGTATTGATATTTGACCTCTGTCAATGAGTATTTGTTAGAAGTGTAAGATGATAACTTGATTGTTTTAAAAGCTCAAGCCACACCCACTAGGAGATACAGGTACATGCTCTAAACAGCTGTATTGGAGGGAATGCGTTAAGTAAATGTTGGATTCACTATCAGGCCCAGATGGATGGAATAGGGTATGTAATGCACAAGAAATTTATGGACTGGCAAACATGATATTTTTAAATGTACTGAATGAATGGTAGAAGGAAGGTTTTGTTTATGAGGAGTATGTAGTGGGATATTAAACTTTATATGGAAGAAAGATGAAACAATTGAATATAATTTCTAAGTGGAGACCCATCACGTTGAATAACATGTATTATAATTTTTTATGAGAATGCAGAGTAGAATGGAAGGAAGGATGAGGGATATTAGGGAAGACAGTATATATGCCATAAAGGGGAATGGATGTCAAGAATTATTATTGGTTGTGAGAAAAATTGTGGATGATGCTATAAGTAAAAGGGAGGATATGAATTGTATGATAGGTGATATTAGCAAGGCATTTAATATCATGGGACATGATGCTTTGTGGAATGTTATAGAGAAGTATTGAATGGGTACTAGAATTATGGAGTTTTTCAGCATATCTGAATAACAGGGTGAGTGTGTTAGTGAATGAATGGGTGACTGAGTAAGAAATATGCATGAACTGTGGTATAAGTCATGGATGTCCCATACGTTGACTATTGTTTGCATTAGGGATGAATACAATAGTGAGTGAAGTATGTTATAAAAATATAGATATGTAATGCAGAAGGATTTGCTGATAATGGTGGTTTTGACATAATCAGAAGATGTTGCTAAGAAAAAAATATGGATGAGGAAAGTGGTGGTTTGTCTGAATGAATGTTTAAAGGAAATGGGAATGATCTTGAATAACAATAAAAGTAAGGGTTTGGGTGATGTGGTGAACAATGGAGGTGTTTATTTTTCAATGAATGTATTGTCCTTACTAGGAATAATATTCAGAAAAAAAATGATGTAGTTATGATGCAATGGGAAGGACTGATAAAATAAATGAAATAAATATGTTTTCAGTGGAGGATGTATAGATTAGCATTCAGGAAAAAGGGTTATCTGGTGAATTCGATATTATTGCGAAAAATAGTGTGTGTGTGTGTGTGTGTGTGTGTGTGTGTGTGTGTGTGTGTGTGTGTGTGTGTGTATCAAATGTTTATATAATTCCCAGTAAAAGAGTAAAACAAATCGGTACTTTTCTCATATATAGTTCAAGATTAAACCAAGTGAAAAAAGGTTTGTTGTATATTTATTTATTATTTATTTATTTATTTATTTGCATTTGATAACTGGGTTAGTCCAGCTGGGTAAGAATTACCCTTTTTCAGTGGAGTCCTGTGGGGAAAAGCCCCAAACAGACATACAAATACATACGAATAGAGACAAATTTGCAATATTACAGAAGAAAACAATATTATGGGTACAATGGATAAGAAAGACAAACAATGAAAGTTTGAGAATATGAGTAAGGTAGGCCAGAGGCATGCATGCAAAAGATTTATGAAAAGGTGAAATGAAGGAGGATTGGCGTTACTAAATTTATTTGTGTATTTTGCTTCTTTAAACTTGTATAAAATATTAAATTGGATAAAGGAAAATAAATGAGAATTTAATGTTTAAACATAAGTATTAAAGTAAGGAAAAAGTGGTGTACCAAGAAAGGGGAATATGCCTTATAAAATGAAAGTTTAAAGAGTGTATTTATTTATTAGAAAGAAGAAAAAACAGAGGATGTTTTTTGAAATGTAAATGAGTGGTGAAACTCTGGAAAAAGTTATGTAACATTTTTTGTGAGCACTAATGACATAAACAATATGAATAGAATATGATTATGTATGGATATTATAAACATAAGAAAAAATAGTATGCGACAAGAGTAGGTAAGAATTTATTTTAGGTAATGTGAGTAATTTGGAATGAAAGACTGAATGCAAATTTTTTAACTGAAAATTGATTTTGGCAGCTATATTGAAAAAAAAAACAGATTATGGTTGTGGAAAGAGTGGGGGCCAGTTATGGAAGAATAAAAAAAATAAGGATGTTATTAGAAAAATAAAAAAAAGTAAGAAATAGATATGTGCATATATATATATGTGCTTGTAAATAATTGCAGGGATTCATTAAAGCAAAATCTCCATGTAGGAACACAGTAGCGACTCCTGCATGGAATACGGCCACCGAGCTATTCAGGAAACAGCTGATCTGATGTGCACGTGCCTGCCGACAATGTTTCCCACATGGAAAGCCATGCATAATGCTAATTACCTCATTTTCTGGTGAAAACCATGCAAATTTGGTGAATTAGTGATTCAGGAAGCAGGCAGGCATTCGTGCAGGAACAATGCTAGTTGCGGAAATGTGTTCGGTTACTAACCGAACACATTTCTGCAAATAACAAAATGGAGGCATGACAGCTCAAATAAAAGCATGTATTATAAGCTGTAGACATGCCAATGGCCAAATATATGAATCCAGGTGGCTGCAGGACCCCAAAGGCCTATCAGGCAGGCCCCACCTAGGATGCCTGAGAGGGTCAAACAGACTCTGAGGGAGGAGATACAGGAAATGTTGTAACTTGGGGTAATTCAAGAGTCTAAAAGTCCCTGGGCCTCCCCAGCAGTGCTGGTGCCAAAGAAGGATGACAGCACCAGGTTATGTGTGGACTACAGGAAATTAAATAATCACACAAAGTCAGATGCTTACCCCATGCCTAGGATAGATGAGGACCTAGATCAACTGGGTGGGGCTAAGTATCTTACCACCACTGATCTTACCAAGGGTTACTGGCAGGTGCCCTAGACTCCCAGTGCTAGAGAGGGTTCAGCCTTTGTGACTCCTTTTGGCTTTTTTGAGTTCATAAAGATGCCCTTTGGGATGAAAATGCCCCAGCAACTTTCCAGAAGCTAGTAGATCATATACTAGCAGGACCAGGAGGGTTGTCCTTGCTTACCTAGATGATATTGCTGTCTACAGCAATTCCTGGCAAGAGCACTTTCAGCATGTCAGGGAGCTGCTGAGCAGACTACAGAGGGCAGGGACCATTAAGCCCAGCAAATGTCAGGTGGGTATGGCAGAGGTCTCCTACCTGGGACATAGACTGAGGAGAAGTAGGATCAGGCCATAACCTGCCAAAGTGGAAGCCATTCAGACATGGCTTACACCTGTTACCAAAAAGCAGGTGAGGGCATTTTTAGGAATAGCGGGGTACAACAGAAAGTTTATCCCCAGTTATAGTACCATAGCTGCTCCCCTCACAGACCTGACAAGGAAGAACAGTCCAGATAAGGTAGTGCGAACCACAGCATGTGAGAAGGCATTCCAGAAGCTTAAAGAAGCTTTGGGGGACCCCCTGTGTTAACTAGTCTAGACTACAGCAAAGGCTTTGTTGTACAGGTGGATGCTTCAAACCATGGGGTGGGGACAGTACTTAGCCAGATTTCTTCAGAGGGAGAAGAGCACCCGGTGGTTTATCTCAGTCATAGGCTCCAACCCATGGAGGAATGCTATGCAGCTGTAGAAAAGGAATGTCTAGCCATAGTGTGGGCACTGCAGAAACTTCAACCTTATCTATATAGAAGAAACTTTACTGTAGTTACAGATCACAATTCCCTAACATGGTTACACTGAGCTAGCCAGCAAAATACCAAGTTGCTAAGATGGAGCCTAGGGTTGTAAGCATATGATATGTCAGTGCAGCACCACAGTGGGGTTAGCAAAGCCAACACAAATGAGCTCTCAAGACAGGGAATGGGGTAAGGTATACTCAGATAGCACTAACCCTCTCAAGCAACGTTTCTCCAGGGTCACTTGGAAAACTAGCTTGAGTTCTCAGGTGGGAAAGATATGTGAAGACTGCCAACCTAGCTAGATAGAATTTTGTAGATAATTATATGTCATTTTAAATATGAATATAATCCACAGACTTGTCCTCTTAAATGTAAGAAAACTGTGTTAAATGTTGAACTCTGCTAATGTGTCTGTTTCTACTGTCATAACACAGTTAGGTATGGGTTAGGTATGGGTTTGAATCTTGCAAATGGAAAGTATGTGTTTTACTGTGGGTGGGGTTAGTGTGTGTGCACAATGATGGGGGTGGGATGTGGCTTTTCAACGCACGATGCATCGGAGACCATCCAGGTGCAATTAACCATAGGCAAGACTGCTCTGCAAATTGTAGCATGTTACAGGCCACCCTCACAAACTCAGGAACCTCACATGGCCTTCCTGAAAACACTAGAGGGGATAAATGTATCACCAAACACCATCATACTAGGTGACTTCAATTACCCTAATATAGACTGGGAACACTACTCAAGCCCAAACACCCTAGCCCAAAAGTTCCTGGAATTCATAAACTCAAATGCCATGGAACAACTAGTCACCATCCCCACAAGAGGAGAAAACATACTTGATCTCATCATCACGAACATGGGAGCACAATGTTCAACACCGAAGTATACCCCTCACTGGTGAGATCAGATCACAAACTAATCTCGCTGGAGGTCCTCATCCCACCCCACCTGAAATAAAAAGACCACAGTAAAGAACTTCACGAAGGCCGACTTCACACTTCTAAAGACTAGTGTGGTCACCTTTAAGGCCCCGAGCTGGCGGAAAACAGTACTCAAGCCGCTGAATCACTTACAAATGCCTTCTACCAGCACCTGCAGGACTGCATGGATAAGGCAATCCCAAGCAAAACAAAGACTCTTTGTACCAAAGGCAAGCGTCCAGTCTGGTGGACCCCAGCCATAAACAAACTCTACAACAAAAGGAGGAAGCTACTACAAGATAGAGCAAAATCCTTAAAAGGTAAGACACCCTTGATCACTATAAGTAAAAAACTAAGAGCTCTCATAAAATCATCCAAAGCAAATTTTGAGAGAAAAATAGCTAAAGACTCAAAAGACAATCATAAGGCCTTCTTTAGCTATGTTAGAAACCTGGGAGGAAACTCCCAGATATGCTCAGAACTAGTTCAAAATGATCTGAAGATTACTGATCCTACAGACATTGCCAACATACTGGCTGACAGGTTCAGTGCAAACTTCTCCCCCCCTCCCCCCAAAAAGGAGAGATATCTATACCAAGCGATTGCAGCCCCCCAAACATCTCCAACGCCCAAGTGAGAACTGCTCTCTCCAAAGCAAAAAACACAGCATCCATGGGACCTGATGGTGTCCCCGGCTGTGTGCTCCACGAACTCAACGAGGAATTAAACCCACAGCTAGGACAGCTGTTTAATCATAGTCTTACCTCTGGATATGTACCCAGGGAGTGGCGCACTGCAACTGTGGTCCCACTTCACAAAGGTGGTGCCTCCACCGACCCTGGAAATTACCTGCCCATTAGCTTGACAAGCCTTATCTGCAAAGCCATGGAGAGGATCATAATGGACCTCATAAATAAAGACATAGGGAATTTGCAGACTTTGGATCCATCCCAGTTTGGCTTTGTCAAAGGCAGATCATGCCTTCTAAACTTGGTTGACTTTTTCGAAACAGTCACCAAAGCCATTGATGAGGGAAAGGCAGTCCATACAGCCTACCTCGATCTGGCGAAGGCCTTCGATACAATACCCCACTCGGGTATCATTGAAAAACTCATCAGCTTAAATGTTAACCCATACATCACAAGATGGGTTGCAAACTGGCTGAGTGACAGAACCCACAGGGTCAGAGTTGCTGGTGCCATGTCAGACTCAAAGCCTGTCGCAAGTGGTGTACCACAGGGCTCAGTCCTGGGCCCACTCTTGTTTGGCATCTACTTTTCCGAAGTACAAGCAAACACAGGAGGGTTATGGCTGACAAAGTTTGCAGATGACTGCAAACTGGGCCATAGTAGAAAACACATCTGACACAGATATCCTTCAGAAGGGTCTCACAGAAATGGATAACTGGTGCCAGAGCCATGGCCTAAAGCTAAATGCCAAAAAATGCATAGTCATACCCTTCGGGAAAAACAAGGTTACCCCTAGCTACCAAATAGGTGGCAATCCACTGAGCACAGAAGAAGTTATCAGGGACCTGGGGACCCAGGTTGATAGTAGTCTGTCATTCGACACCCATGTAGCTAAAGTAGTTAGGAAGACCTTCTACATTGCCCACCTTATCATGAAGGATTCTCATCTAGATCAAGGGAGGTCATAGTCTCCCTATACTCATCACTCATCAGACCAATGATTGAGTACAATGCCCCATTCGGAATGTATCTGACCCGACACTTGCAGCAGCTGGAGAGGCCACAAAAGTTCCTCACCAAAAGGATAAAGGGTCTCAAACATCTGTCCTATGCTGCCCGACTGAAAGAACTCCAGCTCTATTCAGTCGCTTACCGCTTGCTCAGAGGTGACCTTTGCCTAACATACAAGGCCATGTCAAACCCAGATTTGATGAATATGCTTCACCTCAAAAATCTAGATCCGTCAGAGCCACAAGGGCGGGAGACTTAAACCTCGACACGGCTATTAATAGGACGTGCTGGAGGGATAGATTCATCACCCAAAGACTCCCTATGCTGTGGAATACAATCCCGGTATATGTGAGGCAGAGCACCTCGCTGGCCTTGTTCAAGAGAAATCTTGACCAATGGATGGGAGATCGCAGATATACCCCAGGGATTACCTCAGTGTCACTGCTCGACAGAGGCACAGCAAAATAATGGGTATAGTTCCCCATACTAAAGGGGTGGCGTAAGCCACAAAACTATGGGCTAGGCTTGTAAATGCCTTCGGGCAGATAGCCTAGTATGAACCTATGAACCTATGAACTTCAAAAATGTATCCACAGTGCACTCTGCTGGAAGAATACTGATAAGTCAAGCATTGTCTGACTGTTTGATCTCAAAGCTCGGTGACATAAAGTCTGGACTGAGGAATTGAAACCAGAGTTAATTGCTAGATTTTACATATATAATGTCTTTTATTGCTGTAGTTTCCTGGCCAGGTGCAAGATCAAAGAGATGTTAAAACTCATGAGTTTCTGTTAGCCTGGGAACCAGAGAAGAATAATATAATGTAAAATGAGTCAGTAGTGATGTATTATTTTTAAGACTTTCTCAGAGAAAGAGAATCAGAGCATTTTGGATTTTGTCTGAAGAACATCACTCAGTAGTACTCTGCTTTTGCTCTATATGTAAGTTTATTTAGACTGTGATTAGTCTTAGTTAGATAGGAATTTAGTCAGTTTAGTCTAACTGTTTTATATATTTATGTTAGACTATTCTACATTATTATTTTAAACATTTCCTGTGATTTCTGAACTCTTGACTAGCACTGTGTTGAATTGAGAAGATTTGTCTTGTGTTTTTATTATTATTAAATATTTTTAAACCTTTCAACTGTGGCTGTTTAATGTAGAGATAATTTAAGCTTTAGAGTACATTGCATGTATATAGTGATACTGTACAAAGCCACTTCAAATAAGTCTTGCTGTTCGTCACACTTACTAATTGGATAATAATATTGCACAGTAATAATTGGACACCCTTTGGTAAGGGCCTTTTTAGTAGCTGATAAGAGTACTTGGTGCAGTGATTACTACCTTATAGCCTGACAGGAGGGAGCATAGCTGGAGAACCTGTGCCAGCCTTCCCCATGAGTGCCTGTGTGTTTGCATACAAACCAAATCTCAAAGTGTGTGTGTGTGTGTGTGTGTGTGTGTGTGTGTGTGTGTGTGTGTGTGTGTGTGTGTGTGTGTGTGTGTGTGTCAGCTACTTGGATAGGGACACAAAGCACTGGTTGGACATAGACGGCACTGGAGGTTTTGGCTTGACTACTCAGCTGAGGTCTATACCCTATAGCTGTGCCAGTGAGGAGTCTTATTGGGGATCTGGAGAGAAAGGGAGAAACCAGCCCCAGGCTGACTGTGATCTCTGTGTGCTTTTAAGGGAAATTGTACTTTACTGTGTGTGTATTTGTATCCTTCCCAATGTGGACACCCCTCACTGGTGCTAGTGGTGGGTATTGAGGCTCCTTTATTACTGGGCCAGTGCAGGGGCATCACACCTGTAGTAAAGAAAAAGCCTTAAAGGTTAGACTATGTGGGGACTTTAAAGTTACATTTAACCAAGTACCGCAAGTTGCACTGTATCTTTTACTAAGAACTGATAATATTTTTCCAGTATGTCAAGTGGAAATTTTGAAATTAAAATTTTGTATTTTTCTTACTGCATTTTCTTATAATGTTGCATTAGTAGTTTTGTGAATGCTTTCTCTTTAATTTGAGGAGAGATTTAGAACTTGTTTGGCAATGTTTTTATACATAAAAGGATATCCTGTTTACTGTTCTTGGTTATGATGATGTCACTTTGTGATGAACGCACTTAACCAACAGTTTTTTTCTTGTACTGTGGTGAATAAAGTGTTTTGGATTGCTCTTTGGACTATTCCACATTTATTTTTTGTTATTTAACATACGTTATAGATGCCCAAGGACTGCATATGTGCCAATAAAAACTCAGGCTGTATTAAAGGTTATACAGTCACAGGATACTTTACAGCATAGATCCTTCTTGGACTTTATAAATCAGTATATCAGGTTTTTACTAAATCTAACAATTTGTTGCAACCTCTACATCCTAATATGTACAATCTATCCCTTCTTTTGAAATGCCTTTTTATACGGTATTATTGGAACAATGACACTGCATGATATAGAAGTCAGTAGCAAGAGACCCATAGCATTTGCTTCACAATTCTTATCTGCAGCTGAGAAAAAAACATGCCCAGCATTATAGGGAGGCATTACGTTTTGTATGGAGTCAGTCCAGTATGTATGTGGCAGAGAATTTATGGTTCTTACAAACAATTAGTCACGGGTCTGAATTTTTAGCCCACAAAATGAAATTCCTACCACAGCAGCTGCCTGAATGCAACAATGGCCTTTGTTCTTGAAGGGACACCAGTACCTGCATGTTATACAAATACTGGCAGAGTGTCTCAATTACCATTAGATACTGCAAGTGATAAACATAAAAAAAAAAGAAAAGCACTGGACATGTACTCCTTTAGTCAGACTGAGAACCTTCCATTTACACAATTGGTAAAAGTCAAAACCAGATTTGACAAACTTTTATCACAATTGTATATTGTGAAACAGAATGGCTAAAAAACCCAACATAAATCTGTAATAACTGAGAATTATTCAAAATAAGATGCCTTTACCTTAAATGTTGGCTTAGTAATTAAGGAGATGAGGAGTATCATATTCACTGTATTATATCCAATAGTGTTAGAATAACTACAACAAGGTAGTCTTGGAACTGTGGAAATGATTGCATCGACTACAAGTTCCATATGATGACCGATAACTGATAAAGAATTACAACAGATGGCAATGAAGTGAATTGCCATATTGTTCAGAATGGACCTGAACGTGCACTACTGTATTTTTGGAAGTGGTACACATCACCACAGTAGTGGATTCATGTTGATTTTGGTGGGTCATTTCTGGGAAACAACATTTGGCTAATGCTCTAGAAGGCCACAAACTCTCCTACTAGATACCTTTTTGCTAGAACTTTAGTGTCACAACATCAGCTACATAATTATATTCTTCAGTTTATGGCAGTTGACTTCAAGGCATTCCTTCATAAAAGTATTACTCAGCATATTACGTTTGCTAGAAAGATAAAAAAAAAATCACCCAACGAATAAACGGACTGCCAAAGACATAAGATATGAGCATAACAACAGCCAAACAAATGACAGTCAGAACCATATGGTCTGAAGATTGTAGTGGTGAAAGCTCTTACCTACTTGCATTTGTTTATTAAAGTTTTTATGGTTGCCGTGTGTCTGACTGTCATTCGTTTGGCTGTTGTTATACTCATATTACATTTACTGACTAGCATTCAGCAAGTCATATGGCTGCTGAGAGTTTTGTCCAAAGTCTTAGTTACTCTGAGCCCTTGTAAATCAGAGGGCATAAATGTTTTTATTAGGCTGTATTTTTGAAGAAGAGGAGTTTGGGCAGATCCTATTTAGAAAGAAACTGAGGGCAGATCCTTTTTTCACCTTCACCCAAAAATATACTGAATATGTCACTAAACTGGGGCAGACTGCCTACAAATGGTCTGTCCATGTGGCTCTGATAAGGGTGGGGCAAACATTATAACGCTGCTACATGGGCAAAGAGACATTTATTAGTCCTGCTGATAGAGGTTACCTTTGATTATCTGATATACAAGTTAAATACTTTTCATTCTCATTAGCAACGATGTGGTGGTTAAGACAACTGATTAATGCATGTCTGACCATTATATTTCAGTCTTGGAAAAAGATGCCAATGATTTTTGTCAAATGTCTGTATACTCTTGCATACAAAACTATAAGTAGAAAAGAATCTACTGTACCACAAGAAATTAATAAGTTCTGATAGATGTTGTGCATGTTTGGGATATTTTAAGCTAGTTAGCTAGTAGTCATAGTCTTCCTTCATATAAGATCCATCTCTACTTCCACTTCCTACCTAAAAAAGCACATTATGATCTGAAATGTACCAACCATGCATTCTCTATCTTTGCTCCATAAACATGGAAGCCATACCTAAACAAATAAAATCAACACTCTCTTTTCAAAACTTACAAAGGCAACATAAAGAGTACCTTGTTATACAGGAACAATAAAAGTACTTCCACTTCTGTGACATCAGTTACTAATATGAACTCCATACTTTTTCACTATCCTTTGTTTATTGAACTTCATGCCATTACATCAATCTGTTCTCTCTACACCCTTTCTCCTTATGCCTGTAACATCAGCTACCATACTGTTCTCCCTTCACTCACTCACTCACTCACTCACTCACTCACTCACTCACTCACTCACTCACTCACTCATTTTTTCCTTTCAAGACTTTCAATACACTTTTAGTCTCATCACTATATAATAATATGTCATAGCATGCCATACAGTCTTATTTGCAAATAGGTAATTACTAGACTAATGACCCCAGGGGCCTTTTTTAAGCCTAGCAATGCTGTTTATAATCAATCTCTGTACCTTAGGCCCGTGAAGTAAACACCTTAACCACTATGCCAAAAAACAACTTATTTTGTTTTTGTCTGGTTTGTACTCTGTAAATATCTTCTAATGTGATATACATTATGTTAACTGATGAGTCCACGTAATGTACGTATCTCTCTTAATGTTTTGCTAAAAACTGTGTTTTTGGTCATTTTACCCAGGCTGAGCATGAAAATTGTCCACTGAGAGCAGCTCTCTACCCCATCAACAAATAATAAATAAATACATACATACATACACACATGTATACATACACACATACATACATACATAAATAAACAGTATTGATTAGAAGTTATTTTAGGCCATGGAAATAGCTCCTCATTTTATCACACATATGTTATCCTTTACTACTAATTTACTATTATATAATTTCATTCTATAGTTATATGGGCCTCTTTTAAAACATATATGGAAGATGCGGTTTCCTTGATAGAAGATAGTTTCTCCTTGATGTAAAAAAATGTTTACACATGATCAGTTCATTTTGCAGAATCTACAAGTCATGTTTTCCAATTCTTGATGGCTGTTTTAAAGTTACTGCTACTATTAATTAGACTGGCTCTTTGTTAATAGGAGGCAAATTACAAAAGGTCAGCAGGACTATGTTTTTCTTTGTATTATGATAAGTTATAAAGCAAAATTTCTTGTAACTGAAAAACACTAAGTTTTTCTGCATAGCCGCCTATTTTGAGCATTTTCTGGCTTGTTAAATTTGATTTCTGCATTAGTAACTGTATTTAGAGCACAACCTAGAGCTGTTTACTGAATTTCCTGTTTGCACTTATTTTTAAAATCGTTTTTTTCTCAAAACTTGCATTTTATAAAAAAAAAAAAAAAAAAAAAAAAAAAAAAAAAAAAAAAAAAACTTGCATTTTATCTGTCTTTGGCCTAGCACTCTTGTGTGGGGTCATTTACTGCACTGTTATAACTTGTTGATACTTGCTAACCTCTGCTATCTCTGAAAAAACACAAAAAAATCTTGCTTTTTCCCACTTTTCTGAGATTTAAAAAAGTTCAGTTACAGGCTTGCTGTTCTTGAACTGTTTGTAAGTTTCTGTGAGGCCATTTTTTGCTTGGGCTAGTCTCTCTGTTGATCAGTGGCAGTGAAAAACATTGAGCAGCCTGCCTGCCCCTGTGGGAGTGGTTACTGACTTGAAACTGTAGTTTTATTGGCCATTTTGGGTCAATTCCAAAACTCCTTCATCTTCCTCTCTTAAAACCCTCTTTTGCGCGGTTTTGCACGTTTTTGAGCATAGCGCAACAGCGGGCAGCGCCGCCTAATTGGGTTTAAACTATTCCTGGCTCCACAAAGTCTGCTCTTCACTTTTTCCCTTTGAACTGCTCTATCTCTCAATTTAAACACCATATTCTCATTCTAAGGCCCTTCACTGGTCCAATTAAGTAATCCTACAAGTTAGCACTATTAAACCATAAGCACTACTTACTCTTATACTGTCTACGATTACCCTGTCCTCTATTGGTCCGTCTTAAATTCAGTTTCCCTATTACTCTAACATGTCCAAAGGTCAGTCAATTTTTTCCTCTCCAGTCCAGCTGGTGAATCTGGGAATTTTGAGGCAATGTTACAACTGTCTCATGTACACGGACAACCCTCTCCTCCTCCAAACAGGTTCAAATATATGTGAGAGATGCAACTATTTAGCCAAACTGGAGGCTGAGCTCTCTCATCTCAAAACTGGTGTAACCAGTCAGGAGGAGAAGGTAACCTCACACAACACAATTCCAGTATCACATAGTCCCACCACATCAGCGAACCAAACACATAAATACACAAAAACATACTCGGAGGCTCTAAATAAAAATCTACCTAAGCAACAGAGACCTCCAAAGCAGACATCCAAGCAAACGCTACCTCAAAACAAAACACGCACAACACATAACCCACAAAGTCAGTGTGCCAAGCAGCCACAGCCCTTAAGGCTGAATAACACACCTGATACTCTTGTTATAGGTGACTCTATTGTCAGACACACTGACGTCCCGCTCACCAGGCTGAATAAAGAGAAGGCCACGGTGAGCTGCCTGTCAGGTGCTAGGATCCGACACATAGCGCAAGCACTCAGGTCACTCCAAAGCAAATACAAATATGACTCAGTCATTGTACATGCTGGTGTGAATGACCTGAGACGTACCTCCCTGGAATACATGAAAAGAGACATAGAGGAGCTCTCTGATCATGTAGCCCAGGCTGGTATGACCCTGACCTTGAGCAGCATCTTACCCTCACCTAGAATGATGCCACAGTACAAAGACAAAATGATCGATTTTAACAATTGGCTAAAATTTTGGTGTCATTGAAAGGGGATCCAGTGTCTGTCAGCCTGGGATGACATGCTCGACAAGCCACGTTGCTTCGCTAGGGACGGCTTGCACCTGTCACCGCTGGGCTTTCAGATATTGGCAAAGGCTCTTGCCACCTCCATAGTGCCTTTTTAGGCAAGGCTCAAAAGTCAAACCCACCCCCATAGACAGCACAAGGAACAAGAAACTAAGGGTAATGCTGCTAAATGCCAGAAGTCTTAACCTCAAGATGCACGCACTCGAAGCTCTCCTCAGTATGGAGAACATCGATATCTGTGCAGTGACAGAAACCTGGTTCAAGGCACCAGAGAGCACCCCAGCACTACCAGGCTATACCTCATATCATGCTTTTCGGCCCCAAAACCCAGACCGAACCACAAAAGGAGGGGGAGTTTTCATATTTATCAAGGATATCCACACCTCCAGGTTAGTGGCATTGCACGAAGTATCGGAGACCATCCATGTGCAACTAACAGTGGGCAAGACTGCTTTTCAGTTTATAGCATCCTACAGACCACCATCTCAAAGTCAGGAATCCCATTCAGCTTTCCTGAAAACATTGGAGAACATGAAGATCTCTCTGAACACCATTATATTGGGCGACTTCAACTACCCAAACATTGACTGGAAGCACTACTCAAGCCCCAGCACCTTAGCCCAAAGATTCCTGGAAATTATAAACTCAAATGCTATGGAACAACTAGTCACCACTCCCACAAGAGGGGACAACATACTAGACCTGATCATTACCAACATGGGGACTCTATGCTCCACACCAGAAGTATATCCCTCATTGGTAAGATCAGACCATAAATTAATTTCACTGGATGTCCACATCCCGACCCCACCCCAGCCCAGAAAACCACAGTGAAAAACTTAAAGCGAACTTCTCACTTCTCAAAACCGAAGTGGAATCCTTCAAGGCCCCAGGGCCAGTGGAAACTACAGCCCAAACTGCAGAATCCTATATAAATGCATTCTACGGACATCTCCAGGAATGCATGGATCATGCTATCCCAAACAAAACCAAGACCCAATCATCCAAAGGCAGGCGTCCAGTCTGGTGGACCCCTGCCATAAATAAACTGTACAACAGAAGGAGGAAGCTACTACATGATAGAGCAAAATCCCTAATAGGGAAGGCATCTCTGATCAGTACTAGCAAAAATTACAATCCCTCATAAAATCCTCCAAGGCCAGCTTCGAGAGAAAATTTGCACAGGACACCAAAGACAATCATAAGGCTTTTTTCAGTTAGGTTAGAAACCTGGGATGCAACTCCCAGACTTGTTCTGAGTTGATTCTAAACGACAAAAAATACACTGAACCCACAGACATCGCCAATATCCTGGCAGACAGGTTCAGTGCAAACTACCCCCCCCCAAAAGAGCAAGTATCTATCCCGGCAGAGGCCTGCCTCCCAAACATCTCAAATGCTCAGGTGAAGGCTGCCCTCTCCAAAGCAAAAAACACTGCTTCCATGGGACCAGATGGCGTCCCAGGTTGCGTCCTACATGAACTACAAGAGGAACTAATCCCTCAAATAAAACAGCTATACAATCTCAGCCTCACTACAGGATATGTGCCCATAGAATGGCGTACAGCAACAGTGGTCCCACTCCACAAAGGTGGAGCCTCTATGGACCCTGGAAACTATCGCCCCATAAGCCTGACTAGCTTAGTCTGCAAGGCTATGGAGAGGATCATCATGGAACTCATAAACAAAGACATTGGGGACCTACAGACACTAGATCCTACCCAGTTAGGCTTTGTCAAGGGCAGATCCTGCCTTTTGAACCTGGTTGACTTCTTTGAAACAGTCACCAAAGCCATAGATGAAGGGACGGTAGTCCACACAGCCTATCTGGACCTTGCAAAGGCATTTGACACAATACCCCACTCGGGCATCATAGATGAGCTATCCAGCTTAAATATAAACCCCTATGTCATAAGATGGGTCGCAAACTGGCTCAAAGACAGAACCCACAGAGTGAGAGTTGCTGGAGCCATGTCAGACTCGAAACCGGTCACAAGTGGCGTCCCACAGGGTTCTGTCCTGGGACCACTCTTGTTCGATATATACTTTTCCGAGGTACAGGCAAACGTGGGAGGACTATGGCTCAACAAGTTCGCAGACGACTGCAAACTGGGCGCCATAATCAACTCTCCAGCTGACACAAACATCCTTCAAAAAGGTCTCACAGAGACAGATAACTGGTGCCAGCGCCATGGTTTAAAGCTAAATGCCAAAAAATGTATAGTCATACCCTTTGGCAAAAACAATGTGCCCACAAATTACCACATAGGTGAAAACCCATTAAGTACAGAGAAAGTTATTAGGGATCTGGGGACCCAAGTTGATAGCAATCTCTCCTTTGAAAACCACATTGCCAAAGTGGTTAGAAAGACCTTCTACATAGCCCACCTCATCATGAAGGGTTTCATATCTAGATCAAGAGAGGTAATCGTGCCCCTTTATTCATCCCTCATAAGGCCCATCATAGAATACAATGCCCCTTTTGGGATGTACCTTACCCGACACCTGCAGCAATTAGAAAGACCCCAAAAGTAGCTCACCAAGAGGATCAAGGGTCTCAAACAGATGCCATATGCTGCTCGGTTAAAAAAACTCCAGCTCTACTTCGAGGCAATCTATGCCTGACATACAAAGCTATGTCAAATCCAGAATTAATGGACATGCTCCACCTCAGTAAATCTAAATCCCTTAGAGCCACACGCTCGAGGGACTTGAACCTCAGCACAGAAATAAATAGAACTTGCTGGAGGGACAGGTTCATAACCCAGAGGCTCCCTTCACTCTGGAATAGAATTCCAGTTCATGTGAGGCAGAGCACCTCTCTGAATCTCTTCAAGAAGAATCTCGATAAGTGGATGGGGGATCGTAGGTTTGTCTCAGGGATTACTCCCGTGTCACTATTAGACAGAGGCACAGTAAACTAAACCTTAAAAAGGGCACAGTATACTCAAATCAAGGGGTGGCGTAAGCCATACAGAATTGGGCTAGGCTTATAATTGCCCCAGGGCAGATAGCCTAGTATGAACCTATGAACCTATGAACCTAAAATGATTTATAGAAACATTTTGAAAAATGGATTTTGCTTCATACCTGCTTAATTTACTGTGTACATGATGGTATATTACTGTCACAATTATTATTTTATAAGAATCAATTCTTGTACGGGAGAAGCACTTTACACAAATACAACCAACTTTTATGTTTAACTTATATTTGTCTTTGTTTTTCTTTACTTCTGATAGGTTTCCTGTGTGGATAACTACTTGCTAAATTGTGGTGCTAGTTCTTAATAAACATTCCATAATGTTTAAAAATATTATGCATGTCACCATACCAAGTTTTATCACTTGATTATTACATGGCATACAATCGACCAACAGTGCTGTGCTACATTATATATTTTGATTATTTTCTTGACTAACTGCCCTTGTACATGTTTTATACAGTGATCACTACTGCTTTTGAGCATTTACTTAATTTTGCAGTAGAAATAGTAATTTCAGTGTTTGTTGGTTTGTCTAGTCTATGTGTCTCCAAATCTCTTTGCAGAAGGGTGCATTAACTAGGGACTTAGTTGTTTGGTAGTTGTTTTGTTGTTTAATCTGCACTTAAGATCTGCTTTCGCTGTACTTTTACATTAAGAAATTCCAGGATCAGACATTTTGTGGCAGAAGGTGTTTACCTGGTCGCTATGAGGTGAGAAGAGCTGCAACAAGTGTGGTCATTTATTGGCTAGAGGGCATAGGAATCAGTTTTCAAGCCTTTTTTCTCTGTGTGTAGCTTTCAGCAGGCTGCAGAGGTTAGCATTGCCCTGTATAGTAGCAAATTAATAGACAATAAATTTTACCTAGAAAGTTAATTTTAGATCTGAAACTTGTTAAACAGAGTTTGGCGCTTTGCAGAAATAAGCTTAAAGCAGCTAGCTTGTGAATTGAATAGCACAATCATATCCTAGCATTATATAACATCCTTCCCTTAACCCCAGAAACTACCCTAGCAGACCCCTGTTAAAACCCAATCCTTAATCCTATACAGCCAACCCTATTACAGGACCAGACAATATGGACTTGCAATTTCCGAATATCTCTATGGCCAGCTTGGTAGACTTGGACATCCTTAGGCAATGTAGCTATTGTTTCATTTTCTCAGACAACCAGTTAATTATTTTATGAAAATAACATGGTATGCAGGAGATGAAAATACATAACTTCCTTGGAAGCAAAAATCTTGCATACAAACAAGGTTGTTAGGAATACCCACACTGCATCCCCTCACACATACCGTTCGCCACACACACATTGTCTAATGCTGAGGTGCTTAAAAGAAACCTTCCCAAATCTTAAAGACCTCCAAAGTCACCTAATGGCAGCACTGATCCTTGGCAATCACTAAAGTACACATCAAAATCAGCACCATCACATAACCCTGCACCTAATGGTCCCCACAAGTGCAAAGCCCATAAGCCAAGCATACATTTTACCTAAAACTCTTGCCATTGAAGACTTTATTGTGTGAAGCACAGATGCCACACCCACCAGGTTGGATAAGGAGAAGATAACTGTTAGTTACTTATCTGAATCCAGGATCCACAATATTGCATACTCATCCACTCAAGTTACTGCACCGCAGGCACCAATATGATTCTATCATAGTCCATGTGAATGTAAATGACCTGAGACATACCTCACTGGACTATATGAAAAGACACATACTGGATCTCTTGGAATATGTGTCACAGATAGGTATGAACCTTGTACTGAGCAGAATTTTACCTTCACCAAGGATGATGTCACAGTATGAACATAAAATGATTGATTTTATTAATTGGATTTTATTAATGGGCATTCAATAACTATTAGCATTGGAGAACATGGTGAAAAGTATGTGTTGCTTTGCTAAGGATGGGTTGCACCTACCCCCATAGGCTTTTGGATATTGGCTAAAACTTTATCCACTACTTAGACTCTTTTTTTCAGGCAATGCCAAACAGACAGAACTACCAAACACAGTGATTAAGTCTACAAGCAGGCTTAATGTATTACTGCTCAATGCTCAAATCCTAAACAAACAACTCCACACCCTTCAAGATCTCCTCACTCTGCAGAATTTAGACATCTGTTCCATCACTGAGTATAAAGCCATATAGACTACTCTGGAAGTGCAAGACTCCAGTGCCTTCCAAAGAATTAGGCCAACAACAGCAGAGACTAGGGCCAAAAGTGGAAGTGTTTTGATCTATGTTGACAACAAATATATCTCCAGGTTGATTAAACAGGATGATACCATGGATCTCATCCACATACAAATCACCATAGGTAAGGTCACCATCTATACCCCCCCTAGAGTCTCATGACATTTACCTAAACCTACTGGAGGTGTTCACTGCCCAAACAAGCACCCTATTCGTGGGTGACTTTAACTATGCCTCTATAGATCAGGAAACATACACGGCCTCAAACTCACATGCACATTGCTTTCTGGACTTTATTACGTCAAATACTCAGGAACAGATATTGTACACTCCAACCACAGAATTAAACACAGTGGATCTGGTTCTCACCAACATGGGAGAGTGCCCCCCCTCACAATATCTCTTCCTCACTAGTGAGGTCAGATCCCAAAGCTGTCTCATTTGAAGTAAAAATTGACACAAAAAATCTATCTAAACCAGTAACAGTTAGGAGCTATTCAAAAGCAAGCTCCATCCTGTTAAGTGACAGTTTATCAAAATGTAAGGCTCCCCTAACTCCAAGACCACAGCTACCTATAAAGAATTACTCACAGAGTCACTTTAAAGACCTGAATGGCTGCATAAAGGCTGCCATACCTACCAGAAATAAACCCAAAACAAACACAAAAACAAACCCCACTGGTGGAATCCTAACCTGAAAAAGGTATATAATAAAATAAGAAAACTCATGGCCAATATTCTAAAAGAAAAAGACAAGCAGTCTCTTATACAACTAAATATGAACCAAGAGGTCTAATTAAGTCCAACAAGTACAACTATGAGGTCAGGATAGCCTCACAGGCTAAAGACAATCAGAAGGCGTTCTTCAGCTACGTCCAGAACCTAAGAGGTAACAAACAATGTGCTGAACTGGTGGTGAATGGTACTATCTTTACCTGTCAGGGTGGCATAGCAAATCTACTGGCTGACAAATTCAGCTCAAACATTATCCCCACTCCTCCTAGTTCCACCAAGTGAAATCTCTTTCAACTCACCTCCCCACCTATCAGCAGGGACCAGGTGCTGGTAGCACTTGTTAAAGACAAAAATACCATCTCCATGGGTCCTGACAGCATCCCTGGTTGCCTCCTGAACAGTCTAAAACATAATCTATCAGGACCACTTGAGGCACTCTTCAAATACAGCCTTGAAACAGGCTATGTTCCAAGTGAATGGAGGACTGCAACGGTCATTTCCCTCCAGAAGGGTGGACCATCAACCAACCTAGGTAACTACAGACCCATCAGTCTAACAAGCCTAATATGCAAAGTCATAGAAGAATTATCATAGAAATGAGAAGCAAGGAAATTAGCAATCTACAGACACTGGACCCATCCCAATTTGGCTTTGTTAAGGGAAGGTCATGCCTACTTAACATGGTAGACTTATTTGAGAGGGTCACCAAGGCAGTGGGCGAAGGCAAAACGGTGTGCACAGTGTATCTTGACCTGGCTAAGGCATATGATTCAAAAAACCCACTCAGACACTGTTGACAAGCTCTCTGAGCTAGGTGTAAACCCTTATATGACTTTTTGGATTGCCAACTGGCTCACAGACAGGACCCAAGAAGTCAGGATTGGTGAGACCACCTCTGCCGAGAGACTTGTCACCAGTGGAGTACCCCAAAGCTCAGTGCTGGGCCTACATCTGTTTGGCATCTACTTGTCAGAAGTCAAGCCTAACATTAAAACCCTCTGCCTTACCAAGTTCATCGATGGCTGTAAATTGGGAGCTATTATAGACTCTCCTCAAGACACAAGCATCTTTCAAGTGGGTTTAACACAGACAAATGACTGGTGCTAAAACCATGGCCTAATACTCAGTGCCAAAAATGTATTACATTACCCTTTGGGAAACTGTCAGTGCACACTAATTAGTCCATTGGTAAAATGCCCCTAAGAGTCAATCCAGTAATAAGGGATCTGAGAACATATGTAGACAGCAATTTGACCTTTGACTGATATGTAGTTAATATAATAAGAAAATCATTCTATGTCACCCAACTTATAGGTAAGAGTATGGCATCCAGGCCCAATGAAATTACAGTACCACTCTACTTGGCCCTTATTGGACCTATCATTGAATACAGTACCTGCTTTGGCATATTTCTAGGCAAACACTTGCAACAGTTGGACCGTCCACAAAAGTTTCTTACCAGGAGAATTCAGGGCATGAATACCCTGTCCTACACTGATTGCCTAAAGGCTCTGTCTGTGTATCCAGTCTCCTACAGGCTGTTGAGAGGGGATCTTTACCTGGTTTACCAGCTTTGTCAGACTCACATTGATGGATCTGTTGCAGATGTGCAAAACAGAAAGTAGCAGAATCACTAGTTCCAGGAATCTGAATTTTGCTTGTGACATAAACAGATATGTGTCCCAAAGGATCCCTGCACCATGGAATAGGGTTCCCATCCATATGAAACAGAGTTTATCCCTGACCAAATTCAAGCAAAACCTTGACAATTAAATGGGAAATTGTAAATTTCTCCTCAGTCTGCCTCCCATGCCCCTTATCGACAAAGGGCATCAGTAAAGAAAGTATTATCCTAACTAACACCCCCTTAGCTACCTGCTTACTAACATATTCCCCCCATATGATACTTGGGACTCAAATGGTTTGGGGTGCTCAGCAACTCTTGTAAGGGCCCTAGTGGTTGTTAGCCCAGTAACAACCTATGAAACTATTATTGCATGGCAAATGATCTATACTATACCTTACATCACCTATATTGCATAGGGCAGTCTCAAATTGTTGCCTTGTCAAAACATATGCCTTGGAGCTGTTTCAAATGTCAGTACATGATAACAGGAAACTGATATTAAATGAGATCCCTTTCAGTAAGTAACAGAGATGATGCTCCTAGACAGCAATGAAGCCCAGACATGAAACTGAAGAGTCATATTGCCTTGATGTCTCCTGCAGACAGATATAAATCATTACCACGTCGGACTGATGACATTTGTGTGTACCTTGTCGACTCGCATAGGTTCATAGGTGTGTACTAGGCTAATGGCCCTGGACCCTTTACAAGCCTAGCCCAAAGAAATGCCCTGGTATCATGCCACCTGAAGTTAGTTCCCAGTGCCTCTATTAAGTAGAGCCACTGCAGTGATCCCCAGGGTGAACTTTCTATTTCCCATCCACTCATCAAGATTTCTCTTGAAGAGGGCCAGTGAGGTGCTCTGCTTGACATGTATAGGAAGCCTATTCCAGAGCATGGGTAGTCTCTGGGTTATGAATCTGTCCCTCCAGTATGTTCTGTAGATTGTGGTAATGAGGTTGAGGTCTCTGGAGCGTGTGGTGTGGGGGGATTTGGATTTCTTTAGATGTAGCATTTCTAACAGAGCTGGGTCAGACATGGCTTTGTAAATCAAGCAGAGATCGCCTGTTAGTAGATGATATGAGACAGAGAGTCTGGAATTTTTTTGAGTCTGTCTGTGTAGGACATGTGTTTAAAGCCTAGGATCCTCTTCATGAGGTACTTTTGTGCCTTTCCAGCTGTTACATGTATCTAGTGAGGTGCGTGCCAAATGGGGCATTATGCTTGATGACTGGCTTAATGAGGGAAGAGTAGAGAGAGATGATGACCTCTTTCTTCCTGGATGCAAAACTCTTCATAATGAGATGTGCACATAGAAGGACTTTCTGACCACAGTGGCAATGTGGTGGTCAAAGGAAAGGTTGCTGTCAACCTGTGTCCCCAGATCTCTTATAACGCCTTCAGTGTTTAGTGGGCTCCCATTGATTTGGAAATTAGTGGAACTGAGTTTTTCCCAAAGGAGATGACGATGCATTTTTTGGCATTAAGCTTAAGGTCATGGTTTCAACACCAGTAACTGGTCTCAGAGAGGGTTTTCTGTAGGATGTCTACATCACTTGGGGAATTAATAATGGCTCCCAGCTTGCAATTGTCTGTGAACTTGGTCAGCCAGAGTCCCTCCATGTTGGCATGGACATCTGAGAAGTAGATGCCAAACAGGAGAAGACCCAGAACTGATCCCTGTAGGACTCCACTCATGACTGGTCGGCAGTCTGACTTGCAGTCTGCTACTTTCACACTGTGGGTTCTATCTGTGAGCCAATTTGCAACCCATCTAGTGATATAGGGGTTGATGCCTAGTTTGGTGAGTTTATCAATAATTCCTGAGTGGGGAATGGTATCAAAGGCCTTGGCCAGATTGAGGTAGGCTGTATGAACTGCCTTGCCCTCATCCATAGCTCTGGTGATTGACTCAAAGAAGTCAACCAGGTTGAGCAGGCATGATCTGCATTTCACAAAACCAAATTGCATGGGATATAGAGTTTGGAGATTCCCTATATCCTTGTTAATTAGGTCCATGATGATGTGCTCCATAGCCTTACATATCAAACTCATCAGGCTAATGGGCCGATAATTCCCAGGGTCTGTAGTCACTCCCCCTTTATGGGGAGGGATGACTGTAGCAGTGTGCCATTCAGTAGAGACAAAGCTTGAGGTGA
Source organism: Protopterus annectens (assembly GCF_019279795.1). Classification (NCBI taxonomy): domain Eukaryota; kingdom Metazoa; phylum Chordata; order Ceratodontiformes; family Protopteridae; genus Protopterus; species Protopterus annectens. The sequence goes on along the minus strand of NC_056751.1, from coordinate 28,181,714 downwards.
GGGTGTGATTCAACAGGGCACACAAATGTGCTGCCAGTTTACTTTGTAGTTCATGTAGAACACATCCATGGCTATTATTGGGTCCCATGGAAGATGTATTCTTGGCCTTGGACAATGCATCTTTAACCTGTTCTGCAGTAATGCTGGGTAACTGGCATTCCTCTGGTATTGTGATTGTTCCTTTAGGTGGGGAGTGAGAAGTAAAGTTGGCACTAAATCCGTCAGCCAGTATGTTGGCAATATCTGCTGGCTCAGTATAGGAGGTACCATTATGCAGGAACGCAGAGCAAACCTGGGTATTGCCATAAAGATTCTTGATATAATTATACAAGGGTTTGTGATTGTTTTTAGAGTCTGCCACAATTCAGGTGTCCAGAGTTCACACAAAGATTGCAGCTAACCAAGTAATATGCACTTATGAATCAGCCTATGGAGAATAACTCAGCACAAAGCAGACAAAACCAGCAATGTTATCACAACCACAAACAGTCATGTCAAAGCTGTATTCCAAGCAAGCTCATTCATAATGTAAGCTACATATTTGCATTACCAATGCAAATCTGTGGAAATTACACAAACTCAGTGGAACTTTCATTGATAGGTAGAAGTACTAAAGAAAGAGAAATGAGTATCAGTCATTATATCCAAAAAGTGACAAATAAATATCCGCAAACAATTACAGATGTCATCATAATTCATAGATGTACATACATAAATACACACATCATAATTTGCAGAATCTGACATAATCAATAACATTTGTAATGGGTGCGAGACAAGTGTGGAAAATGCAAGTAATGCACACATCCAAGGAAATAGGGTGATAGAAAAGTAGATGTGTGGTGAGAGAAAAGTAGATGTGTGGTGAGGATAAAGACAAGGGACACAAAAGAGGTATGATGAAATAGGAAGGTATGATGGAGAGGCAGAGGGGCATGGACAATTTTCTTTTGGTGGGAATAGGCTTCATTTTTTTTAGAATAAAAGGAACAGAAAAGACACACAAAGTGGATGAGGGCAAAAGAACAAGTAAAAACATATAAGAAATCTCATAAGACATGACAGATGAAGGTTGGAAATGCACATCATTGAGAAGTAAGGTACACAGACAGCACACATTCAGCCTATACAAGGAAAACTGACAAACAGGGTAGAGATGCATACCAGCCCTGGTGCACTGTAAAAATATATATGTATCAATGCAGACACCATTGTTGAGATGTTACAAACTATGTGACAGTCGTACCAGAATGTATATGACTGATGGTAGGTGTGTATTGCGGAACATTAAATATGGAGTGCCATCACAGCAGCACACAGTGGATTTCAAATGCTATCATCCACTTGGCTATCAGCAGGGCAAGTGCAAGCTAAGCAACAGCAAGAATGAGCAAATGCAGGAGCAAACTAGAACCTCCAAACCTGCATACAAAAGGCAAGCAACTAAACACAGTGCCAAACAGCAGTACCACAGCAAAACATTAATGTGTCTGTCTAATAAACAAATAAGTATACACACCATAAACATAGGCGAAATGGGATTCATATGTGAAAGACATATGCCATGTCAAATGCAACACAGATGGGTATACAATGAATCTGTGTGACATGCAACAGCATAACAGAATCAAAACAAACATACCTGCACCAATGACATGGAATATAAAGTAAATGGTGATAATATATGAGTAATGACAGTTATGGAATGCAAGCTTCTGCATAGGCAAGAAGTATAAAAATCCCTGGGTAATGCTCAACACACAAGGACAACATGAACAATGACAGAATCAAATTGGCACCATCTTGCATGCATATGCCTTGTATGTGTATGATACCCATAATGGTGGCACAAGGCAATGTTTCCACTGCGCCTACATGACAATGATGATATCGTAGAGTAAGGTAAACATACACATAATATATGCCATTTATATGTGAAGCATATAAGACAAAACTTAAGAAGATAAACAACACAGGCTTGCATTAGTGAGGAAATGCCAGCAAGAGAAAATAGGCACAGCATAAAGCAGGATAACCCTAGCTAACAAGACACAGTGCATATGCATGTGCGCACAACACAAAATGGACTGCAAGTCATCACAAGTTACATAAAAAAAATGGCCAATGTCTGACACATGGACATAGTGGATTGGTGATTGTTATAAACATGTCTGTGTACAAATGATGCAAACAACACAGCAATATGCATCAGTTAAACAGCAATTGGCATAGGTACACAACAAAAGCAGTTTTCAGTTTCACATACACATATATACTGCCATGAAAACATAATACAACAGGTGCCATGATCATTGTTCTTGATATAAATAGCATTGTACATGTGTGGGACTGATCAAAGGACAATCCTGTGTACATAAATACAATAAAGAAAAAATGGAATATGTGCATGTAACCTGACACATATTACAAGAGCAGTTGCATATCAATCATAATACAGCCGTACACATGTACATCCATGTAAATGAGTGGATATGTACTACAAATGCATAAACAAGGTCATGAATGTAAATATGTGTATACATGTCATAACATAAGTGCTTATCAAAAAGGATGGTCTCTGACATATGCAAGATATGGACAAACAAGGGAGTCATGAATGATGCTAAACAAAGAATCATCTTCATATATATTCACTAACAGACCAGTGAATGTTAATGTAGTATGTGAAGGATACATGCTCATATATACCAATCACGGTACTGTTTTACAACATGGCAAATATTTGCCAGTACATGCCACACACAAGGTCATTGTGTCAGTGGGACAGCATGACACAAGAATGTTACATAAACTACAAAATCAAGGACATGTCAGGTAGATGAACAAACATAAAACACTAAAAACCAGTACAGAAATGCGTGAAATGCATACACATGGATAACATCTGCAAATAAACACACTGAATCACCTCATTGTGTTATATGAGAACAATGGAAATAATGCAGTATGTGAGTTACTGTCATCTCGCCTAAGTATATACAGGAACAATGCAAGCAGAACAGTCATGCCCCACTCACATTATGATAACTGCAACAGTCATAGCTGTCATGTACAGGACAGAGTTTAATGGACAAAACATTATTATGCTGCACTGCATCTATAGGAATAAACACACACACACACACACACACACACACACACACACACACACACAGATTTAAGGAGTAGCACACTTGCCCATATTGAGCAATGTATGCAGTCATGACAGCATTATCATGTAAACAATAATATTTATCATGTGAGTCATTTGATAATGAGGGTTATATTGCAGAAACATGATAAAGCCTCACATGAAATGATATGGCATATGTCATAAAAGCATGACAGCAATATGGGATGTCTGCACAAGTGTGTCAAGATCATGGATATTTGAATATGGAAAACACCATGGTGGCAGCATTACAAAAGTGTATCACACAGACAATACTTACAGTCCTGAGGGACCTCATTAACAGGGTCAAGCATCATCAAAGTTCTCTCTAGTGATCTCCTGGAAGGAGTCACACATGGCCTATGCCATCTCCAGAAAGAAGTTGCCCATCAGGTCCCTCACTTGTGTCTGGAAGATGCCTGTCACTATGTTGGGGATCTGGTCCCAAAAATCTTCTACCTGGTGTGGTGATGGATGTTGTCTACAATGAGCATCTAGAGCAATAATATATGCAGGTTCCAGTCTTTTATCATTATCATCATCATCCCCGTCAAAGTCAACTTCCTGGTCCGTAGAGACCAAATTAGATAGCAGTGGTCTAGTATATCATCTGCATCTGACTGTTGAGCCAGCATGTGTCTCAGGCTCTGTTAAAGTTCAACAGAGGACAAAACATTATACATAGATAATAGGTTTTAACTGAAAATCAGTAATTCATTTTCATTCAAACTTAATCTACATGTGGTGACTATTATGCAAATGATATTACACTACTGTATGACCTTATCCAACCTTAACACCATATGTGATGTAAGACATGAATCCAATCTTTACTAATATACAAAAGTGTGTGTATTGTATATCAGCGTCTTATGCCAAGCATGTCTGTAACAAAACACAATCAGATGTGCACCTAAATAAATGTAAAGAGAGTATATGATATACAGTTAACACCATCAAAACATATGAGACAGGAGTTGTGAAATGCCTGCTCAAATTATATCACAATATAGTACATTTATCATTATACCGTAATTGTCAGCAGATATGACCCATACGGTTCATTTATACATTGCATAACAAAAGACACAAAGGTGTAATAATAACAAGTGTATTGTAATGATTATGCACAATTCTCACTGTCATAATATTCCTATAGTGATGATATGAATAAAAAACAGTGCATGGGCCAGTGTGCCCATCACACATTGGAATTATGCTACTCCAGTACATTACATGCATGGCATGTAGTACTCAGTTTATCAGACATGCCTATGTTATTGCTTGTACATTTACTGAAATATTAGTCATCAGTATGCATGCACAGCACACAGACACATATATCAGTAATCTCAAGACATGTATGTCATGCCACATTTGAAGAAATTAAGAGGTGGTATAATGGTTAAGGTATTTACCTCTCAGTCTTCAGGTACAAAGTTTTATTCTCACTTTTGAAAGGGAAATTGGCTAGGCATAAAAGCCCACTGGGAAAGCTAGCCTTATATTTAACTATAGTTAGGGACTGTTATAATGGTTAAGGTGCAAAGACCCCTGGGGATTATTAACCTAGTAATAATTTATGAACCTATACCACTTTAGCATGCAACACTGACACAAGGCTCTAATCAAAAAGACTTGGTACAGAGCATGCTAATCCTAACAGCATACCTTTGAAACAAGGGCCCTGATACAACACAGTTATGATATAGGCCTTATACCATTGTCAATCATGGATTCTGAGAAGACTACCTTAGGACTATGGCCCACAATTCATTACTTAATGTGTACCTCTCACATTTATGTTGCGGTATCAATATGACATTTGCACTATAATGTATCACTATGAGCAAATAATGTCATGTTGACATCACATGATTAAAATATGTGTGTTTAATGTGCTGTGAGATTAACTAGCAATGGTTAAAATAGTGTTTAATATACTGTGTATGCAACATGGTTAATGGGTGACATCACATCATATATTGGAATAGAACAACTGCACAATCACAAACACAGTGACAGCATGTAAAAGCTGGAAGTTATGTGTATCACACACATCTTTCACCACCTACTTTTGCATTATGCTTATTTATGCATCTGCCCAGTTAAAAAATGTAACAATGATTATGAATATACCATGCAACACCTCAGTCAAGGCAGTAACAGGAAATATGTAATGTTGTGTTCAACAAACCATCACTGTACAGTTAAACAGCATTGCAAGAGATGTGGAACTCAGGAACTATATGCCAGCAAAGATCTGCCAACAGCATTAAGAATGTTGAGACAGTACGCAACCATTCACTGATATAATATTCAGGAAATACAAAACACATCATTCACTGATAACCACTGTCACACATACAAATTTGCCACTTCCTACTGCTCAAACAGCAACACATTAAGCAATTTATATAGGAAGCATTCACTTTACAATCAATATGACAGTAACACACAGATGTCTTTCATCTGGGTTGTACCAACAAACATTGCATAAACTCAAGTTATTAAAAAATCCTGTTAATAACTCCAAAGATAACATTCTACTTAAATTTGTGTACACGTTAATGCTATTCACAATTAATCAGTGAGTATTACACTTACATTGCAGATGCATTATGGGAAATCTAGCATAAACATTAGTCTGTCTGAATATCCTAAGAATACACATTTAAACCTGAAGTTTTAACTATGTTAGGAGTATATATGGAGAAATAAAGCAGACAGTGATAACACATACCTCTCTCCATCAACTACTCCTAAAGCCTGTGCATATGTTTTATGCACAATGTATAATTTTGGGCACAGCCTTCACCAACTGAAAACAAGAACAGAGGATGCATTACAGCAACAGAAGGATTGCTTCAGTTCAATACATAATAACTGCTATGTTCATCAGAACAGTAAAATAATGGTGAGTATTACATGTCATCTTGCCTTGTTATAAAATACAGTATCACATTCTGCATATTCAGTCAATGATGTGTCATTCTTAATACTGGACACACATAAAATTACTGCAGACAAACAGGAGACACCTAGATTCAAACCTACAACTGTTTCCAATGTTCACATTACAAACCAGAACCCTACCTTCCTAACTTGATCAGTCTTGGCTGTGATGGCATCAGCTGATGGAAATTAAATAACTTACATCTATGAATATGCAAGGAGGTTGCGATGGTGCAGAGTTTAGCGTTGTCACCTCACAGCAAGAGGTTCTCCTGTTCAATTCTTGGCTAGAGCACCTTCTATGTGGAGTCTGCATGTCCTCCCCCAGTTGAGTGATGTTTAAAGACATGCAGGTAGGTGCATGTGTGAATGGGTGTGCCTTCTTTGAAGGTTGGGCATCAGGCTGGCAACTCGGCATCATAAAAGTCTACTGCTAATTATTAGCAGACTGGAGTTCCACTGTGGCGACCCCTAACTGGGAAAAGCCAAACAACAACATCTATGAATATGCAGGGAAGAATTATACAAATGAACAGGTGTGCCATTCTAAGATGACTGTGTGAGTGTACAGATACTAACAATGGGGGCAAAGATCTCTAAATGTATACTGTTGAACATTTTGATTTTCTAATGTCATAATCAATACAATTGTATACATATGTAGCTGATATATAAATCAGTGTTTCAATCTGCCTGTTCATACATATGCGTGAATGCACTTTAATATATACGCATGTGTACATATGCTTAGAAGTACATATTAATAGACAGACATATATATATGTAGGTATACACATGTCTGTCTGTTTTGTATGGACATGTACAAACAAATATTAGCCAAATGTGAATTTGTATGTATGTATTACATGACAAGTAAAAGAAAGGTACAAATGTTGACACGTGCCATGAATTTGGGCAACAAAACTCTGCAATCATGACTGCATGTCATCACATTGCTCACAGCAGTAACTCACAACTATAATAGTTCAGAGATCCAGCTGTTAGCTGATAGTTTGCAATAAAATATCTGTCTGCAGTTAAAACACATAAATAGCCATTAAAGGAATTACTGTTTAACTGAACTGTGCAATTTAAAAAATACATGTTATTTAGGTAAGATAGAAGGCAATGAAAATAAGTAATAATATAATAAAATAATAATATAACAGAATGTTGTGTAATTCAAACTGTGCCGGTAACATATTATGTATGCATTACCCAGCATTTACACATACATAATTATCAACAAAAGTATAATGTTTCATGAAACTTTGTGGAGAATGGTGATATGCATTGCCATCCTCAGCCTAAGAGCTATGGGTGTCAATACACCACGGCCATGCAAGATTTGCAAAAATCTGTACTGTATAGCTTATCACGTATAGATCTCCCATATGTGTTGTTCAATAGGAAATGCAGATCTGCAAAGATATTATCCAAAGTAAGGTAAAGTGAGATTCAAACCCCACATATATTCAAAAAACATTTATAGTGGCTTATTGTGTAACCATTTGAACCTTTAATGTTGTAAATCTCTATGGAATAATGGTGGAATATTCATTTATCTACCTTATTAAACTAGCATGTGTCAGCACACTTGAGTTTAACTGTCATAGTTTGTGAAAGAAAACATTATAAGGTAATTTTCAAAAATAAATGAACATTAAGGTGATAGTGCACAACCATACAATTCAGTGCCACATGTCTCCACATACAGTGCTAACCTTTCAACCATAAGACAATATAAGCATTATACATCAATACATCTTATACTTGCCTTCTGAAAAAAAGACTCACACATATTTCAGCCATGCTGACCTGCATCTGTCTTAAGTTCATGAAAGTGATTAGAACAGACATGGATTATAAAATAATGTTGTGATTTCTATAATTTAGAACTTATTAATGTACATATTACACAGCATTCACTCATACAGAAGTATACTGTAAGATGTTTCTAGAAGCTTTACAGATAGTGGAGAAATGATTAGTCATCTGCACCACAGCTATGCAAGACGTGCAACAATCTGTAGTGTATAAGTTACCAAAACAAATATAGGTCTTCTGTGTGATGTGCAGTATTACACAAATCACTGTCAATATTTTCAAAAACAGGCTAAACTGAGATATGAACCCACACATAAGAGAACAGCAGTTATTTTATTATTGAGCTTAACCATTTGAGCTAAGCAATATAATAAATCACTTCATCTTATAAAAACATATATTGTGGAATAACAGTAAAAGTTATATGTGTGAAGCCCATATTAATATGTCATAATCAACAGTCCTGCATAATGTTTACCCTGACCCAGTATAGTTGCAAAAAACCTGAAATGCCGCAAAACAAACCAAACTTGAAAAGGAAGCCGGCAAGACGATAAACCTCAGCAGATGCACCAATTCCAGACATGGTGATGCTGATAAACTGCAAGTTAAAATTTTATTTTAAGCTCAACAATAATAGGCTTTTCATCAGTGTCACACACCAACTTCATCAGAAAAACAAACAACACATTCCAGCTTACACCTTAATAAAAAGCTCATAAATCACATGACTACTTAGCAATTAAGCCAATACATTCACAACACCTGCACAAACCCTTCCCTGAGGACTCAACCTTACTGAACAAGCAGTAAAAGAAATATCCATACTTTTGTAAGCCATGCTGAAATAGATAAAAAATAGATGAAGAAATTAAAATAGATGCAATCTACAAAAAATAAATACAATAAAATTACCTAACCAAACTTCTTAATTTTAAAATACAAGAAATGGATAACATTTCATTTAAGCCTGGATAATGATAAGCTTCTAGTTTTAGCTGCCAAATTAATTCCTTTTGCTCTAAAAGTAACGTATCTGGACCTCCCCTATTGGAAGGAACTACCTGATCAATGACTGAAAAAGAGAATTCATGACCCGGGTATTCCTTAACATGCCTGGCAAGCGCATTCTCCATCTTCTCTTTTTTGATGGCATAAAGGTGTTCATAAAGGCGTTCCTGAAGTTTCCTGTCACTTTTTCCTATATAAAACACTGGGCATGAAGAGCACCTAGCCACATATACCACATCTGAACTGGCACAGTTAAATCTACCCATGATGGGGTATTTGGTCTCCCCAATACTAAAAAAGGTCCATGCTTTAATAAACCTACAGTATTTACACATATTGCATTTGTACATTCCCCTAACCGGGGAATGGTTCGATTTCATCTGTAGAATACTCTTCAGATTCAACCCCCTCCTAAACACCACTTTGGGTGTGATCTCAAACTGTGAGTTACCTTGCATGTCTAATCGTAAAATACTCCAATTTTTCTTTATGATGGAGGAAATGTCCCCTGCATCCAATCAATCCATTGGGTAACATAAGGGTTTATACCTAACCACTTGAGTTTGTTAACAATATCCCAATGGAGTAATATGTCAAATGCCTTGGCCAGGTAAAGGTAGGCAGTTTGAACCATTTTGCCCTCATCCATTGCTTTGGTGACCTTCTCAAAGACGTCCACTAGGATGAGTAGGCAAGACCTGCCCTTGACAAAAGCAAATTAAGTTGGTTCTAGTGTTTGCAGGATTCCTATATCATTATTGATCATTTCCATGATAATTCCTTCCATGGCTGTGTATATGAGACTAGTGAGACTTATAGGTCTATAGTTTCCCAGGTATGTAGATGGTCTACCTTTGTGCAGATGGATGACTGATGTTCTCCATTCATGAGGTACAAAGCATGTTTGGAGGCTACAGTTAAACAGCAATTCCAGAGGATCTGATAGGTCACATTTCACACTATTTAGAAGGCATTCTGGGATATTGTCTGGGCCCATCAATGCAGTGTGTTCTTGGCCTTAGAGAGAGCATTGAGGGCCCATTCCCTAGTGATAGTAGGGAGGGTTATATTTGATGTTATTTCCTGAGGGTAGGTTGAGGGAGAGACAAGGGTAAAGTTAGAGCTGAATTTGTCAGCCAGTAGTTTGCTATATCTTCTGACTCAGTATAGGTAGCTGCATTAACAATGACCTCTGCACACAATTGTGTATTGGTTTTGAGTTTGCAGTCATAGCTAAAGCATGCCTTGTGGTTGTCCTTGGCCTGAGAGGCCAAATTTACCTCATATTTGGCTTTGGTAGACATTATTTGTCCACAAAACAAATTGGCAACTAGAGGCGCAAATATATATATAACCCTAAAGAACGCCTCCACGAATGGCACACAGAAAAAAATGCCTCTCCTCCAAAAAGAATTTGTAAAATATCCATATTTACTTAGCACTTTCATCTTTTGAAAAGACTTCATCAGAATGAATGACTGTTGTTTAACACACA